>NC_090224.1:27386014-27686014 GCF_024489055.1 Chanodichthys erythropterus | reverse complement strand
TCCCTGGTGATTTATGTAAGAGACTGCCGCTGTGTTATCCATCTGCACCAGGACATTGACAGCCTCTCAGCTGACAGAGGAAATATTTCAGGGCCAGAAATACAACCATTAAAGGAACACTCCACTTTTTTTTGAAAATAGGCTCATTTTCCAACTCCCCTAGAGTTAAACAGTTGAGTTTTAACGTTTTCGAATCCATTCAGCCGATCTCCGGTTCTGGTGGTACCACTTTTAGCATAGCTTAGCATAGTTCATTGAATCTGATTAGACCGTTAGCATCGCGCTTACAAATGACCAAAGAGTTTTGATATTTTTCCTATTTAAAACTTGACTCTTCTGTAGTTAAATCGTGTACTAAGACCGACAGAAAATGAAAAGTTGCGATTTTCTAGGCTGATATGGCTAGGAACTATACTCTCATTCAGGCGTAATAATCAAGGAACTTTGCTGCCATATAATGGCTGCAGCAGGCGCAATGATATTACGCAGTGTCTCTCACATACGTCTCCATGGTTGCAAAGCACGTTCCCTGTGCAAGCAGGGGCTCACGGGCGCTGCGTAATATCATTGCACTGCAAGTTCCTTGATTATTACGCCTGAATGAGAGTATAGTTCCTAGCCATATCAGCCTAGAAAATCACAACTTTTTATTTTCCGTCGGTCTTAGTACACGATTTAACTACAGAAGAGTCAAGTTTTAAATAGGAAAAATATCAAAACTCTTTGGTCATTTTTAAGTGCGATGCTAACGGTCTAATCAGATTCAATGAACTATGCTAAGCTATGCTAAAAGTGGTACCGCCAGAACCGGAGATCGGCTGAATGGATTCGAAAACGGTAAAACTCAACTGTTTAACTCTAGGGGAGTTGGAAAATGAGCCTATTTTCAAAAAAAGTGGATTGTTCCTTTAACTCTAGGCAGTTGATGTGCCAATCGAGCTGATGACCCTCCCGCTGCCCTTGGGCTGTTGGGCTGGACGGCACTCTAAGACTGCTCCCAAGCCCGATAGGGACGCAATGGCAAGGCATACTTTGAGTGGGACACAAGGCTAGAAACCGGGGTCTGAGCCAAATAGCAAGGGTATGTAGCCTGCGGTGCATAACGCTTATCTACCTTCGGGGATTGGCCCTTGGATTCATCCTCTGGCTTTGAGCCACAACTGAAACGGTCTCATATGCAAAAGGCCCATAGGGATCACCAAGGACGCAGATGCCATGAGACCTAACATTTGTTGATACTGAAGAACAGTACAATCTTGGCCTAGCCTGACTTTGCTCAGGGTATTGTAACCTGACTCTCTCTCCGGAAGAGGAACACGTTCTATGGCCCCTTTGACCAGAAGATATTGCAGCTCTTGTGACAGCAAGTGCACCTGCTCTGGCTTCACGGTAGAGGCAACCACGCCATTGGATTCTTTAACCTATTTCTACTGTCTTTAGAACCCACATAGAAATGTCTGGCAGTGCAGTAGCTATGCTGCCAAGTTCTCTGAAATGTGTTCCAATGTTGATACTTCCTGTTGAGGGGATGTTGGATGTTCCGTGTCCTGGGTGACAACAGGAAACAACTGAACACCCGACATTTTGCTGGAAACCACTGCCCCCCGAAACCAGAGGCAGCAGGGATGGTACAGAGATTTCTTGGGGGTATCGGGAAGATGCTGGTAGATATATAGCTGCATGAAAAAGTACTTGCAGAATCTGTCAAAATATGAATAATTTTTAACAAAATAAGAGAGATAATACAAAATGCATGCTATTTTTTTATTTAGTACTGTCCTGAGTAACATATTTTACATAAAAGATATTTACATATAGTCCACAAGACAAAAAAATAGCTGAATTTATTAAAATAACCCCAAAGTTTGGGAACCATTGGTTCTTAATACTGTGTGTGGTAACCTGGATGATCTACAACTGGTTTTTTTGTTTGGTTTTTTTTGTGATGGTTGTTCATGAGTCCCTTGTTTGTTCTGAGCAATTAAACGGCCCAATGTTCTTCAGAAAAATCCTCCAGGTCCTGCAGATTCTTCAGTTTTCAAAGATTTTTTTTTCATATTTGAACCCTTTCCAGCATTGATTGTTTGATTTTGAGATCCATCTTTTCACAATGAGGACAATTGAGGGACTCAAACACAACTATTAAAAAAGGTTCAAACATTCACTGATGCTCCAGAAGGAAACACGATGCATTAAGACCCGGTGGGTTCAAAAGCTTTCACCCCCCGCCTTTATTTTAATAAATTTAGCTTTTTTTTTTTTTTGTCTTGTGGACTATATGTAAACATCTTTTATGTAAAATATCTTACTCGGGAGAGAACTAAATAAAAAATAACATGCGTTTTGTATGATCTCGCTTATTTTGTTAAAATTATTCACATTTTCACAGATTCTGCAAGTGGTTCTTTTACATGCAACCGTATGTGCCACATCCCGAAGGGGCTAACCCCACAGGGCTGGGTGCAAAACCATCAGGATATATAATATATATATATATATATATATATATATATATTTATTTATTTTTTTTAGATATAATGGTCCTGAGGTCTTGCCTTTTTGGAGGCTGCTGAGGGCAGTGAGCCGGTCCCCAGTCTTGGCGAGGGGGGAGCTCGACTCGCCACACTCTGTTTCTGAGCCTCACGTTTGGAAGGACCGGGGTGAGGCTGGGTGGATAGCAGCCCCTCCCCCTGAGTGCAGCGAGGAAGGAATTGCACAAAAGCTCCCTTGTGTTTCTTCACCTCCCGAAACCTGCTGACGACTGTATTTACAGTCGCCACATCAAGCAAGAATACTCTGTCCTTATCTTTGATGCCGGTGAGGTTCAGCCACAGATGCCTCTCCAATGGTATCTCACGCACTCAGGTCCTTCAACAGGTCAGCCTGGTATGCTTGTAACGCCTGTAACACTGCCATGGTGTGCAGCTCTGACCTGCAGCTTGAAAAGTGTTGAGGTGCCAAGCCAGGAGAGAGATTGCTCATGAGCGTCTCTTCAACCTGTGGCATTATCATGCCTTAGCACCGACGATAGTCTAATATGTTGACATCGTAGACACAAAAACACAGGAAGTATAAGGTTTCCCCCATGAACGAGTTAACTTGTCATGGAGGTCTTCAAAGAAGGGGAGAGACTGATGTTGTGGTCCCTCCCCCTCGCACAAGCCGAAGAGGTGCATGGATCTGGAGCGCGATTGATAGGGACGAACCAGTCTCATGCGTCTCAGCCAGATCCATTCGCGAGCCCCACGGTGGAACAGTGGGTGCTGGCCCTTGGAAGTAACCAAGATGAGAGAGCAGTATCTTAACTGTGAACAGCTCACATGCTCACACTCACCCGTAATGCAGGGCAGCATGCTCTTCCCCCAAACAAATAAAACAGTACTGGTGTGTGTCCGATTCAGCCATCGGACGTGAACACGGAGACGTAAGCTGTTTGTTTTGTTGATCGCTCATATTTGCTTTCTTTTTCCTTTACTTGTGATACAGAGTGAAAAGAGAGAAAGTCTCTGCGCACTGCCTATCAAATCTAACTCCTATCAGAAGAAACAGAGACAGCTTGAGAAGAACATACACACAGTATGGTCTGAAGACAGAAACACCTTTCGATGCACCTGGAGCACATCTAATTATAGCCTCTTAAGTGTGCGCATTCCGATGATGTCACTGTTCTAGGTAACAATAATAACAATTCTTACGTTTAAATATTTTATTAGAAATTTTGACAGATAGTTAACTGTAATTACACACGAAGTAGAAGGCAACAAGAACGTATAATAAAAGACAAAAAGTAGAAAAGAAAAGCCGACCTCCGCATATCTACTTGCAGAGACTTCACTAAAGTCCAACATGAGTCCGCTACATAACAGAAACTTATACAAAACAACAAAAGTAAATCTTGGAGTTATTCCTCAATATTTACTTATCTGTGCCAAACTGTTCGATTGCAAATTTCCATGCTTCATTCGCGTCGGTGAAAAGCTTCTCTCCCTCACTGTACGTCACCCGAAGTTTCGCTGGATACAAAATGCCAAACTTCACACCGGGTTTATCCCGAAGGATCTGTCTTACTCTGGCAAAGGCTGCCCGACGTTTTACCACAGCTGACGGGTAGTCTCTGAAGATCTGGATGGAGCGACCGTTGAAGGTTAGTTTTCTTTGTGAAGACACTTTGCGCATGATGTTTTCCATTGTATGGCCATGGTGTACCCGAGCAATAAACTGACGCGGTGGGTCACTGTCTTCAGGCCGGGAACGAAGAGCACGGTGCGCGCGATCCAGCACAGGAAGCTCATCTAATTCAAGCACCTCCATGAGCAGCTTAGCTACAAATTCTCTAGCACCTTGACCGTTTTCCAATCCTTCTCGGATTCCAGCGATTCTTATATTTTGCCTCTTAGAACGGCCTTCCAGATCGATGCATTTCTCTGTTAATTCTGACACCTGCTCGGACAAACTTTTAACATGAGCTTGTAGTTTCGTAACAGCATCTGACGAGGCCGAAGCGGTCTGTTCAAGATGTTCGAGAGTTGTGCGGTGGTCATTTATGATTAACTGCATTGCATCAAACTTCGCATCAATTTTCCTCTCCAGCGTCGCAATCTCTCCTTTCAAACTTTCTTTAATATCAGTCTTAACTTTGCCCAGCTCCAGTCGGAGAGATTCAATTGCAAGCAGCACCGGGTCATTACTTGCTGTTGAGCTGGCCTCTTCCATCGAGCCCGCGGTCTCGGCCGTACTTTCTCCCTCAGCGACATCTTTCTTTCCTTGTTTCTTTGACGGCATTTAAGCAAGAAAATTTAGATTGATTTTGAACGTTTGTCACTATTAAGGGTTCGAGAGCAATAACTAGCTTTATGTTGTCTTGTTTTAATGAAATTTGAGTGAAAATCAGCGGAGCTACAAAACTCACGTCTTACTCCATCTTAAACCCGGAAGTCCCCCAATAATAACAATTCTAGGTCAATTTCATTGACGTGTTGCACACACATTCACAGCTGGTCACACCAAAAAGTGTTACCATAGCTCTGAATCAAACACAGCATTGAGTATAGCTTTTGAAAGGTAACAGTGAGATTGCTCAGCATAACATGAACATTTCTGTGTTGCAGACACTAATGTCAGAGTAGACGGATCACATGAGCTCCACTTACTCTCATTGGTAGTTGCCTTATTAATTTACTGTTTATTGTTTATTAAATAATGTAGTTAAACTGACAATGCTTTCAGCTACCAATAAGAGTGTGGTACTCTCAACTCTGTTATAGCTTGTTTAAAGCATTCCACATGATCCCATGGATTTTCACCCAAAATCAGCACAGAAAATTTGGAGATTGTAGATATGGACATACTCATAACACAAATAATAATATGAAAAATAATTTTGTCCTTAAAGACAAGATAGAATTACACTGTATTGCCAAAAGTTTTGGGACACCTGCCTTTACGTGCACATGAACTTTAATGACATCCCATTCTTAATCCGTAGGGTTTAATATAGAGTTGGCCCACCCTTTGCAGCTATAACAGCCTCAACTCTTATGGGAAGGCTTACCACAAGGTTTAGGAGTGTGTTTATGGGAATTTTTGACCATTCTTCTAGAAGCGCATTTGTGAGGTCAGGCAGTTTTGTTGAGGTCAGGACTCTGTGCTGTGCAGACCAGTCAAGCTCCTCCACACCAAAATCGCTTATCCATGTCTTTATGGATCTTGCTTTGTGCACTGGTGCGCAGTCATTTTGGAACAGGAAGGGGCCATCCTAAAACTGTTTTCACAAATTCAGGAGCATGAAATTGTCCAAAATGCCTTGGTATGCTGAAGCATTAAGAGTTCATTTCACTGGAACTAAGGGGCCAAGCCCAACCCCTGAAAAACAACCCCACACCATAATCCCCCTCCACTAAACTTTACACTTGGCACAATGCAGTCAGGCAAGTACTGTTCTCCTGGCAACCTCCAAACCCAGATTCGTCCATCGCATTGCCAGACAGAGAAGTGTGATTCGTCACTCCAGAGAACACGTCTCCACCGCTCTAAAGTCCAGTGGCAGCGTGCTTTACGCCACTGCATCCAACGCTTTGCATTGCACTTGGTGATGTAAGGCTTGGATGCAGCTGCTTGGCCATGGAAACCCATTCCATGAAGCTCTCTATGCACTGTTTGAGCTAATCTGATGGCAACACGAAGTTTGGAGGTCTGTAGCTATTAAGTTGGTGACTTCTGCGCACTATGTGCCTCAGCATGCGCTGACCCCGCTCTGCGATTTTATGTGGCCTACCACTTCGTGGCTGAGTTGCTGTTGTTCCCAATTGCTTCCACTTTGTTATGATACCACTAACAGTTGACCGTGGAATATTTAGTAGTGAGGAAATTTCAACCTCACTACTATCTATCAACCTATCACAGTACTACGACTGAATTCACTGAGCTCCTGATAGCGATCCATTCCTTTACAAATGTTTGTAGAAGCAGTCTTAATGCCTAGGTGCTTGATTTTATACACCTGTGGCCATGGAAGTGATTGGAACACCTGGATTCAATGATTTGGAGGGGTGTCCCAATACATTTGGCAATATAGTGTATGTGAAAAGCCAAACTGTGAATGATAAAAATACATTTCAGAAAAATAATTTTATTATTTGCATTTTTTGGGCAAGTTATTTTCTTGATTTATGCATAAACCTCACTAAGATATTTAAAACAAGAAAATCAAAACATGATGTGCAGGCAAAACAAATGACATTATGTGGACAGTCTTTTGCTCACAAATACTGTAAATTAAGCAGATTCTTTAAAGCCTCTGGATGGATGAATGTCAGATTCCTTGTGTTCCTTATTTCTCTGAAGAGAGAGGGAGAGAGAGAGAGAGAGAGAGATATTGATTGATTTCATGAATTGAAAATGTACTTCTTGAAGTGCAGTGTGTAATGTCTTCTTCCACATGACTGAAAGAAATATGAGTATTTACAATACCTTTTTACCTTGGTTGGACATTATGCTTAAATGTAATAGAATTTCACAATATTTTTGCAGATGATGGGAATAACAGTTCTTTGACCTCATTTGCTCATGTTCAGGTTACTCAGCCACATATGGTAATTGAAAGCACATTTTCTGGTACAGTAAGAGAAAACCCCAACAAAGAATAGGTACAGAGGCAAGACATGTCACCAAAACCTTCTTTGATGGACAAGATAATACCAGATGGATGTATTTAATCAGACACTCAAAAACAACAACAAAAAACAAGTAAAATTCAATTTTATGCAACTGTTACATAGCTTCAGTCATTCATTGAAATTAAATTAAAATGTAATTTACTTAAAACAAATGAGATGTGATTTTTTTTTTAACAAACATACATCGAACTGAATGTGTTCAGTGATAATTAAGTATTTTTTAAGGAAATAATTAAGGGAATAAAATTACTTAAATAAAAGTTTAATATAATTGTTACACATTATATTAAATTATATTTATGTAACTGTGATGCCAGGTGGGTCTACTGTCAAGTCAAGTCAAATTTATTTGTATAGAGAATTTTACAATACACACTGTTTCAAAGCAGCTTTACAGAAAGTCATACTGTGTATAATGTCTTAGTGCTTTACCATATAGAGCATGTTTTAGGGCTTTTATAACTGTGATCAAATGGCAGTAGTTCACGTGTTTACAGAAGTACACGGATAGTAGTTCTCTCTCAAGTCAAGACTCGGTTAATGGTTACAACAGTCACCAGAACTCTGAACTGAGGAAACAGTTTGGACTCGAAGAACCGATGAGCTGTTGACACAAGCATGTGTATACCAAGCAGTTGTCTTAAATGAGGGAGTGAAATGAAAGGGTTTGTCAAAGTTTTATGAAACATATTACAGCTGCGTAGATTTATAATATAATGAATCGTGGGTCCAATATGTGTGTCATGATCATTACTGGGAGTGCCCTTGTCTGCCACTAGAGGGCACTCCAACTAATGATCATGACAATGTGTTAATATGTCATAGATATGGCAAAGAGAAATTCACGGAGAACAATAGGTATAGGCCATAAAAACACATTAGTACTCAGTGAGAATTTTTGTAACATGTAGCCACCCACAGCCTAACCACAAGCTCTACTCTTGAGCAATGGTAACCTCAAAAATCAACATTACAGAAACTCTTTTAAATGTGAAACTTAACTGAACAAGTATTTCCCTAAAAAACAACAAAAACAAACAAACACATTAAATAGCAATTAATTTCAACATTTACTATCCTGATCCAGCCCCATCCACTGCCCAGATTCAGTCAATGCAACAGTAATAATTTGTTGTCTAACCACAAATGGATTAAGTTAACACTTTACAACTTCAATATATTATGACATAATAAAATTATGTGCAGATGACAATTAAGTAAAAAAAAAAAAAGATTTGTGTTACTTTAGAAAAAAAAAAGTATTATAAAATATGATTGGTTGTCACAGATAAAAAGACTGAAAAAATCTGAAAAGTCTGATGCTCTGGCACACGCCTGACCTTTCACAAGTAATACAAGTTAAGCTGCGCACACACTTAACGATTGTACGGCCGATTATGAATGTGAATTGATACTTATGACTGATTGCACTCAAATGCGTCCAGTCAGAGCCAGTTGCGTTCAGCCTGCGATTACAGTCTGTGTTCAAATTCCATGTATAAGTATTTAAATCTGCTTCAGTCGCAGGAAACAATCGCTGTGTGTTGAGCACAGTCTTAGAATGTTTTAGCTAGTCATTAAATGTGTGCCCAGCTTTAGTAATGTCTCTGATTTCAGGTAAAATTATATTGTGATGTCATTTCTTACAGGGTTACTTATATTGAGGTAAAAAATTTTGGTTACAAATTACTTATATCATGTTAAAGACCACTAAAATGGAGGTAAATTACCCCCACACGGTAACACTTTATAATAACGCTCAGTTATAAGTCAGTTATAAATTATTAGTTATTGATGAATAAATAATTAATTTACAAAATTGACTATACATTCATAAATGAATAATAAGTGATAAACTAATATTTTATGAACGTTTTGGTAACACTTTCTATGAAGACCGTGCTTATAATAAATTGTAGCTCCATTTATACTTAGTTATAAGCAAGTATTACTATTTTACAAACATATTTATAAAGACTTATTAAGACCTATACAGCATTATAAGAACAGTTATAGATGCATTTTTATCATTTTTATAATTACTTTCCTTTTCAATGCACATGGTCACAATCCATTATACACTGATTTATAAGTAAAATAAGTCAATCGTATGGTTCCATGAATGTATATATAAAGATACAACCTGCATTGCTATTGTAGCATCTGCACAGGACATTAACAGCTCACTTGACACATTTTATGGCCGTGTAGATGGAAAACATGGTCTATGTATCAAACATGCTTGCACATACTAGTATAAAACTCAGTACACATATAGACCTCATCGGGCCAAACAACTTTCGTACTCAAAGTTATATGTCACCTGGAAGTCAGCTATTATGGGTTGTTTGAAAAATGCATACTCTGGAATTTGATATACTCCTCCTAGGCAATTAATCCGTTTGTCTGTGGCGCCCTGACAAAGTTTGATGTTTTCGCCATGAAACAGGAAGTTGTTGTAATTCAGACAAACAATGTCCGATCTGCCCCAAACTTCTCATGTTTTATTAGAGTCCTGGCCTGAAGACATCTTCATAACAATATTCAGTTACAGTCATAGCGCCACCTGTAGGCAACAGGAAATGACATGTTTTACACTTTGATCAACTCCTCCTAGAGATTTAATCAGATCAATGTCATTTTTGGTCAGTCTAATCAGTCGATATCAGTCAGTCGATGATAAATAGCAAAGATCTTGAGTTTTCATTGAAGGGCGTGTCCGTGGCGGACTGACAAAGTCTGATGTTTCGCCATGAAAGAGGAAGCTGTTATAACTCAGGCATACTATGTCTGATCTGCCCCAAACTTTACATGAGTGATAAAAGTCCTGGCCTAAAGACATCTATATGACAATATTCAGTTAGCTATAGCGCCACCTGTTAGCAGCAGGAAGTGTGGCACTTTTACATGATTTTGCCATAATTCTCCTGTAATTACTCGCTTACATGCATGTTGCCCACTGTTCGCTGTTTTCCTGAGGCCAACGGGTGGCAGTGAGCCCGGGTGCGAGGGCCCTTTCATCGCTGCTTGCAGCTTTAATTAGGGCCAAAGCCCTGTAAGGGGCTGAAGGCCCTTTTCTTTTCTTTAGGATTATTATTATTAGGGCCCAAGCCAATGAAATGGCGAAGGTCCCTCTTGATCTTCTAAGGATTATTATTATTATTAGGGCCCAAGCAAAAATTCCCTCTTGATCCCCTAAGGATTATATATATATATATATATATATATATATATATATATATATATATTTTTTTTTTTTTTTTTTTTTTCCGTCTTCTGGGGCTTTTTGGGGGCCTTAACATGCTCAAAAACTCTTGAAAATTGGCACACACATTGGAATCCGCGGCCATTAGGACGCTGCAGAGGCTGGTACCTGGGCGTGGCAGGGGGGCTCGACAGCGCCCCCTTGAACAAATTCTGAAAATTTGGTCCATATATTGAACACACTTGCATGTATTAGTATGAAACTCGGTACACATATAGACCTCATCGGGCCGAACAACTTTCGTACTGTAAGTTAAACGCCACACCAACAGGAAGTCAGCTATCAAGGGTTGTTTGAAAAACGCATGCTCTGGAATTTGATATACTCCTCCTAGGCGATTAATCCGATCGCCACCAAACTCAGTCAGCATGAAGTCAAGACACTGATGATTAAAAATTGCCAGGGGATTTTTGATATCTCGAACGGTTTGGCCGTGGCGAGGCAACAAATTTATGGCAAGAAAAAGGAAACAGGAAATGTGTTATAACGTCTACATACATATATTGATCTTTATGAAACTTCACGAGTGTGTTGGTTGTAGTAGTTGCTTCAAACCTCATCAGTGTAATGTCAATACACAGCAGATGTAGACCTATGACAGGATTTTTGATATTTGAAATATTGTTGCCATGGCAACAGGTCAAACTGTAATAATATTCTTGAGTGTTTTTGAGGCTCTTAACATGCTTCAAATTGCATGAAACTCGACACACACATCAATATTGTCAACCAGTAGACATGGACAAAGCCATAGAAATGGGCGTGGTGGAGGGGCTCAGTAGCGCCACCTTTTGACAAAAGTGGGGGGGTTAGTTTTTCCTACAGTCACCAAACTCGGTACACATATTGTTCTCATCAAGCCGGACAATTTTCTAATTTACATTCATTAGCTCCGACCAACAGGAAGTTGGCTATTTTTGTTTGAATGTAAATTTTTTTGAAAAAACAGGCTATGAATTTTATACTACTACTCCTACAGGGTTTATCCAATTTACACCAAGCTTTTTTTAACTTGTTGCTAACACATTGAAGTTGTGTAATTGTAAACAGATTTTGGATATCTCAAACGGTTTGGCCGTGCCGAGGCAACGAATTTATGACAAGAAAAGGGAAACAAAGTGTTATAACTTCTGCATACATTAAAGTACACATGAAATCAAAATTGACCTTATTTATTTTGTTAGCTCAAATTGCTAGTTTTGTGGTGAGCAATTCATCCGTGAAAGTCAATCCACACAAAAAAATTGTTTGGCTTCGTAATATTTAATCAAAATCTGAAAATTCCCCTCCCTTCTGCAACGGTGCCCCTTCTCTAATGACATCAGTTTGACGGCTTGGGTTGTAAACACTTAAACCACTCCCCTCCGACCGTTAGTCTGCTATAAGTGAGAGATGGAGAGGAGGAGCGCTAAAATAAAACTCTGCCCTCTATTCAATATTCCGTTTCACTTGGAAATACGTCACAGCACTGGAGAAAAGTCGTTTGCAACTTCCGGTTCACGCGGACTTTAATTGATTTTGATGAAACTTCGGCTTAGTCTTCGTTGTACAAGGCTGACCACATGGATGTGACTATTGTGATTCAAAGTCATAGCGCCACCAACTGGAAGCAGAAAATGTGTCACTTTCAGCATGCTTTTGAGATCAACATCTTATTTTTACCAGATTTTCTTCAAACTTCTTTTGTGTAATGTCAAAACATGGCCGATGTAGACCTTTGAAAAGAATTGTGATATCTCAAACACAATTACCTTGGCAACGCATCAAACTTTAATATTCATTTTGGATGCTTTTGTGACTCTTAGCATGCTTCAAATTGTTTGGAACTCAATACACACATCAGGATTCTTAGCCAGTAGACATGGGCAAAGCCTTAGAAACAGGCAGGAAGGAGGGGCTTAATAGCACCACCTTATAGTGCAGTAAATGTAGAGTGAATTTGACATAGTCCTTCGATGTTTAACCGTTTTAACTGCCTATTGCCTGCCGTGCACAGTTGCCCTGAAGCCATCGGGGTGGCGGTGCCAACGGGCTTGGGCCCGCCATCGCTGCTCGCAGCTATATTTATTAGGGCCAAAGCCCAAGGGGCTGAAGGCCCTATTGTTTTCTCTAGGATTATTATTAGGGCCAAAGCCCAAGGGGCTGAAGGCCCTATTGTTTTCTTTAGGATTATTAGGGCCAAAGCCCAAGGGGCTGAAGGCCCTATTGTTTTCTTTAGGATTATTAGGGCCAAAGCCCTGTAAGGGGCTGAAGGCCCTTTTGTTTTCTTTAGGATTATTATTAGGGGCCAAAGCCCTGTAAGGGGCTGAAGGCCCTTTTGTTTTCTTTAGGATTATTACTAGGGCCAAAGCCCTGTAAGGGGCTGAAGGCCCTTTTTAGGGCCCAAGTGAATTAAGCGCGAAGGGCCCTCTTGTTCTTCTAAGGATTATTAGGGCCCAAGCGAAAATTCACGCAGGGCCCTCTTGATCCCCTAAGGATTATTAGGGCCAAAGCCCGTAAGGGGCTGAAGGCCCTATTGTTGTCAAAGCCCAAGGGGCTGAAGGCCCTTTTGTTTTCTTTAGGATTATTATTATTAGGGCCAAAGCCCAAGGGGCTGAAGGCCCTATTGTTTTCTTTAGGATTATTATTATTAGGGCCAAAGCCCACGGGGCTGAAGGCCCTTTTGTTTTCTTAAGGATTATTATTAGGGCCAAAGCCCAAGGGGCTGAAGGCCCTATTGTTTTCTTTAGGATTATTATTATTATTAGGGCCCGAACAACGATGGTGTGAGGACCCTATTGGAATTGCTCCGTTTATTATTTTTAGGGCCAAAGCCCAAGGGGCTGAAGGCCCTTTTGTTTTCTTTAGAATTATTAGGGCCCAAGCGAAAATTCGCGCAGGGCCCTCTTGTTCTTCTAAGGATTATTAGGGCCCAAGCGAAAATTCGCGCAGGGCCCTCTTGTTCTTCTAAGGATTATTATTAGGGCCCAAGCGAAAATTCGCGCAGGGCCCTCTTGTTCTTCTAAGGATTATTATTATTTTTTATTTATTTTTTATTTTATTTTTTTCCGTCTTCCGGGGCTTTTTGGGGGCCTTAACATGCTCAAAAACTCTTGAAAATTGGCACACACATTGGAATCCGTGGCCATTAGGTACCCGGGCTCGACAGCGCCCCCTTGAAAAAAGTCTGAAAATTTGGTCCATATATTAAACATGCTTGCACGTATTAGTATGAAACTCGGTACACATATAGACCTCATCGGGCCGAACAACTTTCGCGCTCCAAGTTAATCGCCACGCCAACAGGAAGTCAGCTATTAAGGGTTGTTTGAAAAACGCATGCTCTGGAATTTGATATACTCCTCCTAGACGATTAATCCAATCGCCACCAAACTCGGTCAGCATGAAGTCAAGACACTGATGATTAAAAATTGCCAGGGGATTTTTGATATCTCGAACGGTTTGGCCGTGGCGAGGCAACGAATTTATGGCGAGAAAAAGGAAACAGGAAATGTGTTATAACGTCTTAATACATATATTGATCTTTATGAAACTTCACGAGTGTGTTCGTTATAGGAGTCTGATCACATGGATGTGACTATTGTGAGTCAAAGTTATAGTGCCACCAAATGGCAGCAGGAAGTGTATCACTTTTTGAAATGTTTTGAGATCACCCTCTTATTTTTACCTGATTTGCTTCAAACTTCATCAGTGTAATGTCAATACACAGCAGATGTAGACCTATGACAGGATTTTTGATATTTGAAATATTGTTGCCATGGCAACAGGTCAAACTGTAATAATATTCTTGAGTGTTTTTGAGGCTCTTAACATGCTTCAAATTGCATGAAACTCGACACACACATCAATATTGTCAACCAGTAGACATGGACAAAGCCATAGAAATGGGCGTGGTGGAGGGGCTCAGTAGCGCCACCTTTTGACAAAAGTGGGGGTTAGTTTTTCCTACAGTCACCAAACTCGGTACACATATTGTTCTCATCAAGCCGGACAATTTTCTAATTTACATTCATTAGCTCCGACCAACAGGAAGTCAGCTATTTTGGTTTGAATGTTAATTTTTTGAAAAAACAGGCTATGAATTTTATACTACTACTCCTACAGGGTTTATCCAATTTACACCAAGCTTTTTTTAACTTGTTGCGAACACATTGAAGTTGTTTAATTGCAAACGGATTTTGGATATCTCAAACGGTTTGGCCGTGGCGAGGCAACAAATTTATGGCGAGAAAAGAGAAACAGGAAATGTGTTATAACTTCTGCATACATTGATTGATGTTTATGAAACTTCAGGAGTGTGTTGGTTGTAGTAGTCTGATCACATGGATGTAACTATTGTGAGTCAAAGTTATAGCGCCACCAAATGGCAGCAAGAAGTGTATCACTTTTAAAATGCTTTGAGATCACCCTCTTATTTTTACCTGATTTGCTTCAAACTTCATCAGTGTAATGTCAATACACAGCAGATGTAGACCTATGACAGGATTTTTGATATTTGAAATATCGTTGCCATGGCGACAGGTCAAACTTTAATAATATTCTTGAGTGTTTTTGAGTCTCTTAACATGCTTCAATTTGCATGAAACTCGACACACACATCAATATTGTCAACCAGTAGACATGGACAAAGCCATAGAAATGGGCGTGGTGGAGGGGCTCAGTAGCGCCACCTTTTGACAAAAGTGGGGGGGTTAGTTTTTCCTACAGTCACCAAACTCGGTACATATATTGATCTCATCAAGCCGGACAATTTTCTAATTTACATTCATTAGCTCCGACCAACAGGAAGTCGGCTATTTTTGTTTGAATGTTAATTTTTTGAAAAAACAGGCTATGAATTTTATACTACTACTCCTACATGTAACAGACACGTCAGGTTCCACCTCACTTCCATACCCACGGACCCAATCACCGGAGTACTAATCACCGCCACCTGCCACTCATCAGCACTACAATCAACACCACTACAAAGACTCTCCACACACACACACTCACTGTCCGGTCTCGTTTGCACTACTACCCATGTATGCTAACCTTAAGGACTCCAAACGCCAAACTTACCTGCTCCAGTCGTCTCCTCCATCTCCTTCGTCTCCCGTCCTCCTTGTGTGCTTACCTGCCTGTGTGTGTGAGTGTCTCCGCCAGCTTCAACCATCCCATCTCTTCATCTGCATCTGCAAGACATTATCAGGACAGTATTATATTCCCTTCATCTCTCCAGTACTCTTTATCTGCTTACCATAACTCAGTGCTCTGCTTATAACTAATAAACTCACCTGGATTGTTTATACCTCTGCCTCCGTGTCTCTGTACCGTAACAGAAGACCGGACCATAACAACTTCACAGCATGAGCACCAACGACCCATTTCAAGAGCTCGTGGACGCACTGCGCCGAGCACTCACACCACAGCCATCCTCACCATCCATATCCACCACTACAGCTTCCGCACCTTCTGTCACCGCTCCTTCTCCAGCATTCACCGCCAGTCCCATGGCCAAACCGGCGCCCTACTCAGGATCGGCGGAGGAATGCAGCGGATTCCTTCTCCAATGTGAACTGGTCCTGGAGATGCAGCCGCACCTCTACACTTCCGACACAGCAAAAATTGCGTTCATCATTTCGCAACTGCAAGGTAAGGCCCTGCAATGGGCAGATTCCCTGTGGACTCAGAAAGGCCCTGTTGTACAATCATATTCGGCGTTCGTCTCTCACTTCCGTGAGGTCTTCGGGAAGCCTCTGAAGGATTCTTCCACTGGTGAGAAACTCTACAATCTAAAGCAAAGAAATCTCTCTGTGAATGATTATGCCTTGCAGTTCCGAACGCTAGCCGCCACCAGTGGATGGAATGAACAAGCCCTCATCACTTCTTTCCGTCAAGGATTGGAACCCAACGTGCGGCTGCATCTCGCTGCATACGAGGACTCAATGGGACTTGAACGCTTCATCCAACTCGCCATCCGCGTAGGTTCTCGTATGCAGTCGTGTCTCCTCGAGCACCAGGGCCAGTCACCTGCCACCAACCTCCTCCGCCGGTCTGAACCCGTCAGCTCCCCAGAACCAGCCACCGAACCAATGTTAATCGACCATTCCCGTCTAACTTCCAATGAAAGACAAAGAAGATTAACTCTTAACTTATGTCTATATTGTGGATCTCCGGGGCATGTTCTCTCCACATGCCCAACCCGTCCTCCTCGGCCCGTGGTGAGTGCGATTTTTCCTTCCATTCATAAAATGAAACCACTCACAACTGTTGTAATCCTTACTGCTGCAAATACCTCTGTTCCAGTGGTGGCGCTCCTCGACTCAGGGTCTGCAGGAAATTTCATCTCCGGCGCCCTCTGTCGACAACTCAAGCTCAAGATCTCCCCGTCTCCGGTTAACTATCAAATCCACTCCATCACGGGCAAACCCCTGAGCCGTAAGCACATCCGTCATTGTGTGGGACCACTTCAACTCAGCGTGGGTGTTCTACACTCAGAAAAGATTCATCTGCTGGTTCTGGAGGAGTCCACCGCTGACGTGGTTCTAGGGCGCCCATGGCTCGAACAACATAGCCCCAACATCTCTTGGCGCACGGGCGAAGTCCTGAAGTGGGGCGACCACTGCTTTCCAGATTGCTTCCCAGAGCTTCCTGTTCCAAAGTCTCCATTCTCCAAGTCTCTCTCCATGAATGCAACCTCTATCGAAAGCCCTGTCGAAAAACGCTCCGTGGATGTTCCCCCGGACTACGCCCCCTTCAGTGACGTTTTCTGCCCGCAACGTGCCTCCAAGCTTCCTCCACACCGGCCATGGGACTGTGCCATCGATCTGCTACCGGGTGAACCAGTGCCCAGGGGACGCATTTACCCCCTGTCAATACCGGACGAGAAGGCCATGGAGGAATACATCAAAGAGGCCCTCAACCAAGGTTACATCCGCCCGTCTACTTCCCCTGCTGCTTCAAGCTTCTTTTTTGTGGCGAAGAAGGACGGAGGCTTGCGGCCCTGCATTGATTACCGTGCCCTCAACAAAATCACCATTAAATTCCGCTATCCGCTTCCCCTCGTCCCAGCGGCCCTGGAACATCTCCGTGGTGCCACTGTGTTCACTAAGCTGGACCTCCGCAGCGCGTACAACCTCATCCGGATACGCGAGGGGGACGAGTGGAAGACCGCCTTTGTCACGCCCAACGGACACTATGAGTATCTCGTTATGCCGTATGGCCTGGTCAACGCCCCCTCCGTATTCCAGGATTTCATACACGAGGTGCTCCGGGAGTTTCTCCACAAGTTCGTTCTGGTGTATATTGACGACATCCTCATCTACTCCCGGAGCTTGGCCGAACATCGCCACCACGTTGCGGAGGTCCTCCAACGCCTACGGCAATTCCACCTCTTCCTCAAAGCTGAAAAGTGCTCCTTTCACCAGCCCTCTGTCCAATTCCCTGGGTACGTAATAGATCACAGTGGCATCTGGATGGACGAGGGGAAGGTCTCCGCCATTCAGTCCTGGCCCACTCCATCTTCAATCAAAGAACTCCAACGCTTCCTAGGTTTCTCCAACTTCTACCGCCGGTTTATCAAGAACTACAGCACCATCGTCAGTCCATTAACCAACCTACTCCGTAACCAGCCCAAGTCTCTGTCCTGGTCCCAACAAGCCACCAACGCCTTCGAGACCCTTAAAAGAGCCTTCACCACCGCTCCCCTCCTCGTCCACCCTAATCCAGAGCTCCCATTCATCGTGGAAGTGGACGCCTCCACCACCGGAGTTGGAGCGGTTCTATCACAGCAGCAGGGGACACCAAGTAGACTCCATCCATGCGCCTTCTTCTCCCGCAAGCTCAACCCGGCGGAGGTCAATTACGACATCGGTGACCGCGAACTCCTGGCCGTCAAGCTTGCCCTCGAGGAGTGGAGGCATTGGTTGGAGGGGGCTACTCATCCATTCCAAGTTCTCACTGATCATAAAAACCTTGAATATCTAAAAGCTGCCAAAAGACTCAACCCTCGCCAAGCTCGCTGGGCCATGTTTTTCTCAAGGTTCAATTTCTCTATCTCCTACCGCCCTGGTTCTAAAAATACCAAAGCTGACGCTCTGTCTCGCCTCCATTCCCCGGAGGAAAAGCCTGAAGACCCTGAAACAATCCTGCCGGAGTCCATCTTCGTGAATCCCATCCAGTGGTCCGAAGAAACCATACCCTCCTCCAATGCCTCCACACGCACTCCGCCGGGTTGCCCCCAAGGCTTGCAATACGTCACACGGGCACGTCGTACTCCACTTCTGCACAATACCCACTCATCACTTGGCACTGGTCACCCGGGGGTCAATGAGACCCTCTCGTTGCTCAAACAACGCTTCTGGTGGCCCAACATGGCCAACGATGTCAGAAGGTACGTGCAGGGCTGCAGGGAGTGCGCCATCTCTAAGAGCCCACGCCATCTTCCCACCGGCAAGCTCCTACCTCTGCCCGTTCCTGAGAGACCCTGGTCACACCTGGGAGTGGACTTCGTCACAGATCTCCCTGAGTCTGACGGTAACACCTGCATCCTGGTGGTGGTAGACCGCTTCTCAAAGTCCTGCCGCCTGATACCCCTGGAGGGTCTACCTACCACCATGGCAACTGCTGAGTTGATGTTTAATCATGTTTTTCGTCATTATGGAATACCTGAAGATATAGTCTCCGACAGAGGACCCCAGTTCGTCTCCCACGTCTGGAAAGCCTTCTTCTCCCTCCTGGGTGTGACCGTCAGCCTGTCATCTGGATACCATCCTCAGTCGAACGGGCAGACGGAACGCAAGATCCAGGAGATAGGCCGCTTCCTGCGTACCTTCTGTCACAGCCACCAGAACTCCTGGAACCAGTACCTGGGTTGGGCCGAGTACGCACAGAACTCCCTCCGCCAAGCCACAACTGGACTGACACCCTTCCAGTGCGTACTCGGCTACCAACCCCCACTGTTCCCCTGGGATGGGGAACCTTCCAACGTCCCCGCAGTCGACTACTGGTTCCGGGAGAGCGAGAGGGTTTGGGACTCAGCTCATCACCAACTGCAGAGAGCCCTGCGCAGACGCAAGATGACAGCCGACCTTCGGCGCTCCGAAGCTCCTGTCTACCAACCGGGGCAGAAGGTCTGGCTGTCCACCAGGGACATCAGGATGCGTCTGCCCTGCAAGAAGCTGAGTCCCCGCTTCATTGGCCCGTTCTCCATCATCCGGCAGATCAACCCCGTCACCTACCGTCTTCAACTCCCAGCACAGTACAGTAGAATCCATCCCACATTCCACGTATCACTGCTTAAGCCTCACCACCCTTCTGTTGTTCCCTCCACAGAACCTGACGTGGCAGCCGCCGAGCCCCCCCTTCCACTCATCCTGGAGGACGGCACAGCCTACGTGGTTCACGAAATCCTGGATTCCCGGCGCCGTGGTGGTCAGCTGGAATACCTCGTCGACTGGGAAGGCTATGGTCCCGAGGAACGCTCATGGGTCCCCAAGAATGATATCCTTGATCCTATCCTATTACAGAACTTCCATGCCAATCACCCTGACAGACCTGCCCCACGCCCGAGAGGAAGACCACCACGACGTCGGGGTCCGCGGCCCTCAGGAGCGGGCCATGGGAGGGGGGGTACTGTAACAGACACGTCAGGTTCCACCTCACTTCCATACCCACGGACCCAATCACCGGAGTACTAATCACCGCCACCTGCCACTCATCAGCACTACAATCAACACCACTACAAAGACTCTCCACACACACACACTCACTGTCCGGTCTCGTTTGCACTACTACCCATGTATGCTAACCTTAAGGACTCCAAACGTCAAACTTACCTGCTCCAGTCGTCTCCTCCATCTCCTTCGTCTCCCGTCCTCCTTGCGTGCTTACCTGCCTGTGTGTGTGAGTGTCTCCGCCAGCTTCAACCATCCCATCTCTTCATCTGCATCTGCAAGACATTATCAGGACAGTATTATATTCCCTTCATCTCTCCAGTACTCTTTATCTGCTTACCATAACTCAGTGCTCTGCTTATAACTAATAAACTCACCTGGATTGTTTATACCTCTGCCTCCGTGTCTCTGTACCGTAACACTACAGGGTTTATCCAATTTACACCAAGCTTTTTTTAACTTGTTGCTAACACATTGAAGTTGTTTAATTGCAAACGGATTTTGGATATCTCAAACGGTTTGGCCGTGGCGAGGCAACGAATTTATGGCAAGAAAAGGGAAACAAAGTGTTATAACTTCTGCATACATTAATTGATTTTGATGAAACTTTGGCTTAGTCTTCGTTGTACAAGGCTGATCACATGGATTTGACTATTGTGATTCAAAGTCATAGCGCCACCAACTGGAAGCAGAAAATGTGTCACTTTCAGCATACATTGAGATCACCCTCTTATTTTTACCTGATTTGCTTCAAAATTCATCAGAATAATGTTAAAACTTGGCACATGTAATCCTTTGAAAATGGGCAGGGAGGAGGGGCTCTATAGCGGCACCTTGTAGTGCAGTAAATGTGGAGTGAATTTGACATAGTCCTTTGATGTTTAACCGTTTTAAGTGCCTATTGCCCGCTGTGCACAGTTGCCCTGAAGCCACCGGGGTGGCGGTGCCACCGGGCTTGGGCCCGCCATCGCTGCTCGCAGCTATATTTATTATCTTTTTTTTTTTTTTTTTTTTCGTCTTCCGGGGCTTTTTGGGGGCCTTAACATGCTCAAAAACTCTTGAAAATTGGCACACACATTGGAATCCGCGGCCATTAGGACGCCGCAGAGGCTGGTACCCGGGCGTGGCAGGGGGGCTCGACAGCGCCCCCTTGAAAAAAGTCTGAAAATTTGGTCCATATATTAAACCTGCTTGCACGTATTAGTATGAAACTCGGTACACATATAGACCTCATCGGGCCGAACAACTTTCGTGCTCTAAGTTAAACGCCACGCCAACAGGAAGTCAGCTATTAAGGGTTGTTTGAAAAACGCATGCTCTGGAATTTGATATACTCCTCCTAGACGATTAATCCGATCGCCACCAAACTCGGTCAGCATGAAGTCAAGACACTGATGATTAAAAATTGCCAGGGGATTTTTGATATCTCGAACGGTTTGGCCGTGGCGAGGCAACAAATTTATGGCGAGAAAAAGGAAACAGGAAATGTGTTATAACGTCTTAATACATATATTGATCTTTATGAAACTTCACGAGTGTGTTCGTTATAGGAGTCTGATCACATGGATGTGACTATTGTGAGTCAAAGTTATAGCGCCACCAACTGGCAGCAGGAAGTGTATCACTTTTTGAAATGCTTTGAGATCAACCTCTTATTTTTACCTGATTTGCTTCAAACTTCATCAGTGTAATGTCAATACACAGCAGATGTAGACCTATGACAGGATTTTTGATATTTGAAATATTGTTGCCATGGCAACAGGTCAAACTGTAATAATATTCTTGAGTGTTTTTGAGGCTCTTAACATGCTTCAAATTGCATGAAACTCGACACACACATCAATATTGTCAACCAGTAGACATGGACAAAGTCATAGAAATGGGCGTGGTGAAGGGGCTCAGTAGCGCCACCTTTTGTCAAAAGTGGGGGGGTTAGTTTTTCCTACAGTCACCAAACTCGGTACACATATTGTTCTCATCAAGCCGGACAATTTTCTAATTTACATTCATTAGCTCCGACCAACAGGAAGTCGGCTATTTTTGTTTGAATGTTCATTTTTTGAAAAAACAGGCTATGAATTTTATACTACTACTCCTACAGGGTTTATCCAATTTACACCAAGCTTTTTTTAACTTGTTGCTAACACACTGAAGTTGTTTAATTGCAAACGGATTTTGGATATCTCAAACGGTTTGGCCGTGGCGAGGCAACAAATTTATGGCGAGAAAAGGGAAACAGGAAATGTGTTATAACTTCTGCATACATTGATTGATCTTTATGAAACTTCACGAGTGTGTTGGTTGTAGTAGTCTGATCACATGGATGTAACTATTGTGAGTCAAAGTTATAGCACCACCAACTGGCAGCAAGAAGTGTATCACTTTTAAAATGCTTTGAGATCTCCCTCTTTTTTTCATCTGATTTGCTTCAGACTTTATCAGTGTAATGTCAATACACAGCAGTTGTAGACCTGTGACAGGATTTTTGATATTTGAAATATTGTTGCCATGGCAACACATCAAACTTTAATAATATTCTTGAGTGATTTTGAGGCTCTTAACATCCTTCAAATTGCATGAAACTCGACACACACATCAATATTGTCAACCAGTAGACATGGACAAAGCCATAGAAATGGGCGTGGTGGAGGGGCTCAGTAGCGCTACCTTTTGACAAAAGTGGGGGGGATAGTTTTTCCTACAGACACAAAACTCAGCACACATATTGTTCTCATCAAGCCGGACAATTTTCTAATTTACATTCATTAGCTTCGACCAACAGGAAGTCGGCTATTTTTGTTTGAATGTTATTTTTTTGAAAAAAAGGCTATGAATTTGATACTACTACTCCTACAGGGTTTATCCAATTTACACCAAGCTTTTTTTAACTTGTTGCTAACACATTGAAGTTGTTTAATTGCAAACGGATTTTGGATATCTCAAACGGTCTGGCCGTGGCGAGGCAACGAATTTATGGCAAGAAAAGGAAACAAAGTGTTATAACTTCTGCATACATTAATTGATTTTGATGAAACTTCGGCTTAGTCTTCGTTGTACAAGGCTGATCACATGGATGTGACTATTGTGATTCAAAGTCATAGCGCCACCAACTGGAAGCAGAAAATGTGTCACTTTCAGCATACATTGAGATCACCCTCTTATTTTTACCTGATTTGCTTCAAAATTCATCAGAATAATGTTAAAACTTGGCACATGTTATCCTCTGAAAATGGGCAGGGAGGAGGGGCTATATAGCGGCACCTTGTAGTGCAGTAAATGTGGAGTGAATTTGACATAGTCCTTTGATGTTTAACCATTTTAAATGCCTATTGCCCGCTGTGCACAGTTGCCCTGAAGCCACCGGGGTGGCGGTGCCACCGGGCTTGGGCCCGCCATCGCTGCTCGCAGCTATATTTATTATTATTTTTTTTTTTCTATGTTTTTGGGGTTTTTGGGGCCCTTGACATGCTCAAAAACTCTTGAAATTTTGCACACGGTTCAGAACCCACGGCCATTACAGCCGGACAGAAGCTGGTACCCGGGCGTGGCAGGGGGGCTCGAGATCGCCCCCTTGAATGAGGTCTGAAATTTTGGTCTATATATCAAACACGCTTGCACATACAAGTATAAAACTCGGTACACATATAGACCTCATCGGGCTGAACAACTTTCGTACTCTAAGTCAAACGCCACCTCAACAGGAAGTCAGTTATTACGGGTTGTTTGAAAAACGCATGCTCTGGAATTTGATATACTTCTCCTAGACGATTAATCCGATCACCACCAAACTCAGTTAGCATGAAGACAAGACATTGATGATTAAAAATTGCCAGCGGATTTTTGATATCTCGAACGGTTTGGCCGTGGCGAGGCAACGGATTTATGGCGAGAAAAGGGAAACAGGAAATGTGTTATAACTTCTGCATACATTGATTGATCTTTATGAAACTTCACGAGTGTGTTGGTTGTAATAGTCCGACCACATGGATGTGACTATTGTGAGTCAAAGTTATATTGCCACCAACTGGCAGCAGGAAGCGTGTCACTTTCAAAATGCTTTGAGATAACCATTTTATTTTTATCCGATTTGCTTCAAACTTCACCACAATAATGTCAAAACATGGCAGATGTAGACCTTTGAAAAGAATTGTGATATCTCAAACATAGTTGCCTTGGCAACACGTCAAACTTTTATAATATTCTTGGGCGTTTTTGAAACCGTTACCATGCTTCAAATTGCATGAAACTCGACACACATATCATTATTGTCATACAGTAGATATGGACAAAGCCTTAGAAACGGGCGGGGAGCAGGGGCTCTGCAGCGCCACCTTTTGACAAAAGTGGGGGGTTTAGTTTAACCTACAGTCACCAAACTCTGTACACTTATTGTTCTCATTAAACTGGACAACTTTCTCATTTACAGTCATTAGCTCTGACGAACAGGAAGTCAGATATTTTGGTTTAAATGTGGATTTTTCTTAAGCTCTCTTAGACGTAGGGTCTCAGTCCCCCTCCCCCCTCCCTCTGTGTGTGTGTGTGTGTGTGTGTGTGTGTGTGTGTGTGTATGTGTGTGTGTGTGTGAGTGAGTGAAAGTGAGAGACAGAGAGAGTTTTACAGCCAGTTATTTAACCCTTTTATTGCAGACTCACTGTGCTTAAGAGTTTATTCCCAACCCTTACTCAAACACATCTGAAGCAGCTAATCAGGGCAGTTCATTTGTAGGCCACTGACAACATATTATTACATTATTAGTTTGACATATAAAAACACATTGCAAAAGCATGCTTTTGGTGCATAAGATTGGGGCACAAACAATAGCTCAGGGAGGTCAAAAACATGAAGTGTGAGGATTATTGACTAGCCTTATTCCTGATTAGCCTACTGCGTTTTAAATTACGGGTTCCACTTCCAGTTTGGTGAAATTCCGTTAAAAAAAAACGAAACTTGTCGTTTCAAATCATATGGTTGCCCTATAATTAAAGCTTATCTGTCAGCTTGACTGAATCAGCTGTCAATTTCTTTCATGTTTTATTTTCAGACATCATGAGAATGACATAACGCTTGGTATTGTAATATGTGTCAACAAAAATATCTATGGCAAGAGCTCTTTTCAGCAGCTGCTTTCTATCCTCCAGAATATTTTATTTTGTCTCTTTGCATACTGCTGTAATAGTATGAAAAAGGACAGCATATACTGTACATTTGTGGTCTGTTCTCTCTATATAATTTACAATATATCCCATTAATAATTCACTGGAATGCACAAAGAATCTCCTCAAAGCCTCACGTCTCTTTCCAGGTTTGTTTCACAGGTATCACACAATGCTGAAGTTCATGACCTTTTTTATTAAGGCAATGTATTACATAATGCATATATATATATATATATATATATATATATTACTATAGAATAGTGATATCACAAACACTGTTGCTATGGCAACTCATCAAACTTTAATATTAGTTTTGGAAGCTTTTGAGACTCTTAACATGTCACGGTTGTGGATCCGCTGTCTCACTCTGTTGTCTGTGTTTACGTTGTGCTGTCACGTTAATTGTTTCATGTGGGCGTCGCCGCTGATTGTTTGATCAGCGGCAGCTGTTTCTAATCTCTGCCAGCCTATTTAATGCCTTGTCTTTCGTTTCATGTTTGTCAGATCGTTTGTTGGAGTTCCCTGTTTTGTTCCTCGTTCCTCGTGTGTGCATTCGTTGGAGTTCTTCGTATCAGTGTTCCCGGTCTTGTGTTCCTCGTTGGATGTTCATGACTACAGATCACCTGGACTCCTACACGATCACCTCTCACCCGGACTACAGCTCGATTTTCATCATCTCCACGTCACGGCTCATCAAAGTCCCTGTGTCACCGCTCTCCTGCTTGTGTTACATGTTTCTCTGACTTTCTGGAGTGAAGCTCAATAAATGAGATATTACCACTTGCTATTGCATCTATCCTTATTTCCCGTGACAGAACGATCTGACCAACATTATGGATGCAGCAAGTTCCGCAGCATTAACGGAGTTCATCAACCACAGCATTGCGCGGATGGATCAACAGCAGGAGAGCATTTCATCTACCGGTCGCGCCGTACAGGAGTTGGTGACACAGGTGTCCGAGCTCTCCCAACAGCTACAAGAACTGCGTAGTCCCGCTGCGCCCCCCACGCCGCCCGTTCCTCCCCCACTACCATCGCTGACGGATCAGCCTGAACCACGTCTACCTACACCACAGACTTATGCCGGTGAGCCAAGTTTCTGTCGAGCTTTTCTGAACAAGTGCTCATTATACTTTTCTCTCCAGCCACGCACCTTTGAAGCAGAGGAGGCCAAGGTGGCGTTTGTGCTGACTCTGCTCACCGGACAGGCGGCATTGTGGGGAACGGCGGTGTGGGAGGGTCGCGATCCATGCTGCTCCTCGTTCCTGGCACTCGCCGCCGAGATGAGAAGAGTATTTGACCGTGCGGTCTCTGGAAGAGATGCAGCCCGCAGATTGACGGCGTTGAAGCAAGGAGATCGCACGGTGGCGGATTATTCAATTGAGTTCCGGACTCTGGCGGCGGAGTGCAAGTGGAACGAGGAGGCGCAGTGGGACGTCTTCCTGCATGGGTTGGCCGACCGTGTCCAAAGAGAAATCTACGTTTTGGATTTACCACAGAGTCTTAATGGACTTATTGACCTGGCCCTGCGGGTGGATACCCGTATTAATCAGCTGGAGAATCTCCCTCGTCCTGGCCTGGGATTTCGGGGCGCAGAGGCTCGAGGGGTCAACGCAAGGGACACGGTCGGTCCCTCTTCCGATCCTGAACCCATGCAGGTGGGGAGAGCTCGGCTTTCCCGGGAGGAGAGAGAACGGCGGAGATCCCAAGGACTATGCATTTACTGCGGAGGGGCGGGCCATTTCCTTAATGCCTGTCCAGTAAAAGATCGAGCCCGGTAGTACGTTTGAGGCTACTATCGGGTGGGATCTCCGCTGAGAAGTCCTCAACATCCACTCTCCTTCCGGTAAGACTGAGATGGGCCAATCACACACTCACCTGTCAAGCCTTACTGGACTCAGGAGCTGAGGGTAACTTCATTGACACTCATTTTGCACAGAAGTTTCTATTACCCATCATTCCCCTCAACAGACAGATCTCCGTCAACGCTCTCAATGGCCAGAATCTACCGAACATCACTCTCACCACCAACTTTGTCACTCTCGTCACTTCTGGCAATCACTCTGAATCTATTCAGTTCCTTCTCATGGACTCACCTCTGGCTCCCATCGTACTCGGGCACCCCTGGCTCACACAGCACAACCCCAGGGTGGACTGGCGACTTCACACCGTCCTGGAATGGAGCACTCAGTGTCATGAGTCTTGTCTTGTGTCTGCTTGTTCTTCTGTGTCTGTTTCTGTGTTACAGGAGAAGGCAGCGGATCTGTCAAACGTGCCCGCGGAGTATCTAGACCTGAAGGAAGTGTTCAGTAAGTCCCGGGCTGCTTCTCTTCCTCCGCACCGTCCCTATGACTGTGCTATAGATTTAGTTCCCGGTAAGTCTCCGCCTAAAGGCAAGTTGTACTCTTTGTCCGTTCCCGAGAGGGAGGCCATGGAGAAATATATTTCTGATTCTCTAGCAGCTAAGTTCATTCGCCCTTCCTCTTCTCCAGCGGGGGCGGGGTTCTTTTTGTTGGAAAGAAGGATGGCTCCTTGCGACCTTGCATTGATTACCGAGGGTTGAATAACATCACGGTAAAGAATACCTATCCTTTGCCGTTGATGTCTTCAGCTTTCGAGAGGTTGCAGGGAGCATCCATTTTCACTAAATTGGATTTGAGGAACGCTTATCATTTGGTCCGCATTAGGAAGGGGGATGAGTGGAAGACTGCCTTTAACACCCCTAGGGGGCACTTTGAATACTTGGTCATGCCCTTCGGGCTGTCCAACTCCCCGGCGGTCTTCCAGGCACTCGTCAATGACGTGTTGAGAGATATGGTTGACCAGTTCATATATGTCTACCTGGACGACATATTGATTTTCTCCTCATCTCTCCAGGAACATGTTCAACACGTCAGACGAGTGCTTCAGCGTCTGCTAGAGAATGGGCTTTTTGTCAAGGCAGAGAAATGCGATTTTCATGCACAGTCTGTTTCTTTCCTAGGGTACATCGTCTCGTCTGAGGGAGTTCGCATGGATCCTGACAAGGTTAAGGCTGTGGTGGATTGGCCAAGTCCAGATTCCCGTAAGGCCCTACAGAGGTTTCTGGGATTCGCCAATTTTTACCGGCGGTTTATTTGCAATTTCAGCCAACTAGCCTCGCCTCTGACCGCCTTGACCTCCCCCAGAACGACGTTCAGGTGGTCCGATGCAGCTGAGGCTGCATTCGCCAAACTTAAA
Organism: Chanodichthys erythropterus; assembly: GCF_024489055.1. NCBI lineage: Eukaryota > Metazoa > Chordata > Actinopteri > Cypriniformes > Xenocyprididae > Chanodichthys > Chanodichthys erythropterus. The sequence goes on along the minus strand of NC_090224.1, from coordinate 27,657,543 downwards.
AGCCGCTTTGTTTCGGCTCCCATCCTCATAGCCCCTGATCCTTCACGTCAGTTCGTGGTGGAGGTCGATGCGTCAGAGGTGGGGCTAGGTGCAGTTCTATCCCAGCGTTCTCCCGCAGACGATAAGGTTCACCCCTGCGCGTTTTTTTCTCATCGTTTATCCCCAGCCGAACGCAATTATGACATTGGTAACAGAGAGTTGCTGGCAGTCAAGTTAGCGTTGGAGGAGTGGCGTCATTGGTTGGAAGGGTCGGGGGTACCTTTCATCGTTTGGACTGATCACAAGAATCTAGAATATATCAGAACGGCTAAAAGACTTAACTCCAGGCAGGCTCGGTGGGCACTTTTTTTTCGGACGTTTTGATTTTTCTCTTTCGTACCGCCCGGGTTCTAAGAACATCAAACCCGATTCCCTTTCTCGTATGTTTGATCCTTCCGAACGCCCGGTTACTCCCGAGTGTATTCTTCCCGAGACATTAGTGGTCTCCACTCTGACATGGGAGGTCGAATCGAAGGTCAAGTCGGCCTTAGAAGGGGTAACGCCTCCGCCCGGGTGCCCACCGAATCGATTGTTTGTGCCGGAGAGGTTAAGGTCCAATGTCATCAAGTGGGGTCATTGTTCCAACGTGGCCTGTCATCCAGGGGTTAATCGCACCAGTTTTTTGGTCAAACAACGATTCTGGTGGCCTGCCATGGCTCGTGACATTCGCAGTTTTGTTTTGGCTTGCTCGGTTTGTGCCACTGGTAAGACTTCCAATCGACCCCCAGATGGGTTACTCCAACCGCTGTCTGTCCCTTCGAGACCCTGGTCCCACATCGCGCTAGATTTCGTCACCGCCCTCCCACCCTCCCAGGGAAACACGGTTGTTTTGACCGTAGTGGACCGGTTCTCGAAGGCGGCTCATTTTATTCCTTTGCCTAAATTACCCTCTGCTAAGGAGACAGCGGTAACTGTCGTGGACCACGTCTTTCGGTTACATGGCCTCCCGGTGGACGTGGTTTCCGACAGGGGGCCCCAATTTGTGTCCAAATTTTGGCGAGAGTTTTGTAAGTTGCTGGGGGCGACCGTTAGTCTTTCGTCTGGGTTCCATCCCCAGAGCAATGGTCAAACCGAGAGAGCCAACCAGGATTTGGAAAGAATGTTGCGATGTGTGGTTTCCAAGAATCCTTGCTCCTGGAGCCAGCAACTCTCTATGATTGAGTACGCACATAATTCGTTACCAGTGTCTTCCACGGGCCTCTCACCGTTCGAATGTAGTTTAGGGTACCAGCCACCTATCTTTCCCAGTCTGGAATCCGAAGTTGCGGTCCCCTCCGCTCACGCCTTCATCCAGAGGTGTCACCGCACTTGGACTAGAGCCCGCGAGACTCTTCTCCAAGTGGGGGCGCGCACCAAGGCTAAGACTGATCGCCACCGGTCGAAGCCTCCCGTATACGTCGTAGGTCAAAGAGTGTGGCTTTCTACTAAGAACATTCCTCTCCGTTCCGTTTCCAATAAGCTTGCTCCTAAATTCATAGGCCCGTTCCCTGTCACCAAGATCATTAGTCCGGTGGCAGTCCGACTCAAACTTCCTCCAGCGTACAGGAGAATTCATCCCGCCTTCCATGTGTCTAAAATCAAGCCTGTGTTTCATTCACACATTAATCCGCCTACCCCGGTTCCTCCACCGCCGCGTCTCGTAGACGGGGAACCCACTTATTCGGTTAACCGCATTCTGGACTCGAGAAGGAGGGGACGCGGATTTCAGTACTTGGTGGACTGGGAAGGTTACGGTCCAGAGGAGAGAAGTTGGGTTCCTGCCAGGGACATCCTGGATCACTCCCTTATCGATGATTACAATCGACAGGTAGGTGCTCCTGGGAACGCCGAGAGGCGTTCCTAGGAGGGGGGGTACTGTCACGGTTGTGGATCCGCTGTCTCACTCTGTTGTCTGTGTTTACGTTGTGCTGTCACGTTAATTGTTTCATGTGGGCGTCGCCGCTGATTGTTTGATCAGCGGCAGCTGTTTCTAATCTCTGCCAGCCTATTTAATGCCTTGTCTTTCGTTTCATGTTTGTCAGATCGTTTGTTGGAGTTCCCTGTTTTGTTCCTCGTTCCTCGTGTGTGCATTCGTTGGAGTTCTTCGTATCAGTGTTCCCGGTCTTGTGTTCCTCGTTGGATGTTCATGACTACAGATCACCTGGACTCCTACACGATCACCTCTCACCCGGACTACAGCTCGATTTTCATCATCTCCACGTCACGGCTCATCAAAGTCCCTGTGTCACCGCTCTCCTGCTTGTGTTACATGTTTCTCTGACTTTCTGGAGTGAAGCTCAATAAATGAGATATTACCACTTGCTATTGCATCTATCCTTATTTCCCGTGACATAACATGCTTCAAATTGCATGAAACTCAATGCACACATCAGAGATATCAACCAGCAGACATGGGCAAAACCATAGAAACGGGCGGGGAGCAGGGCCTCTATAGCGCCACCTTTTGACAAAAGTGGGGGGGGGTTAGTTTAACCTACAGTCACCAAACTCGGTACACTTATTGTTCTTATTAAGCCGGATAATTTTTTAATTTACAGTCATTAGCTCCGACCAACAGGAAGTCTGCTATTTTGGTTTGAATGTGGATTTTTTGACTAAACAGGCTCTGAATTTTAAACTACTACTTCTAGGGAGTCTGTGTGTGGGTCTATGTCTGTGTCACACTGTCTATATATATCTTTTTCTCTCTCTGTGTATGCATATGTGTGCTTTACAGTCTTATTTTTTTTTAAATATTGAGTTATTTATTTTTAACAATTACAATGAGAATTTTTTAATTATTTATTTACTGATATAATTCAAATTTATTAAAAAACCCTGTTTCAGTAAAATTTCACATGATTATGAAAGTGGCTATTTAAAATAAACGTGCATAAGTGAGCAGAAAATTCAAGATATGAACCTTATTAATACCTGAGACTGACATTAAAATTGTCTTTGCAGGTTCTGTGATTTGGCTCTATTTATTATTTATTATTTTTCCATTTTATTTTTTATCTTATACCACACATATTAAAATTAAATGAATGCTTGCTTTTAGTGCATAAGATTGGTGCACAAACAACAGTGTCACAATGCAGAAAGGACCCAGAAGCGAATGCTGGTTCTTGTAATTTATTAAACAGTCAGTAAAAGGACAAAATAGGCTGTCTGCCGGTCACCGGCCGTGCAAGGCGGACGCAGATCAGGAGAAGGAGAACTCAAAGGAACCAGAGATCAAACAGGCGGAATGCCTGGTACAGGAAGCCTGCAGACAGAGGGTGCCCGCTGGAAACGCCGATCACACAGTCCACTTGGCAGTCACGGCAGTACAGGAGCGCAGACTTGAAGGCAGAAACAAACAGGGTGAAATCTTCGTTCGCCACGCACACACTGTGATACAGGACTAGATGAGCACACAACGACAAGGCGTAAACTGCAGACATGAGTGAACAAACAATAACCCGACAAAGACGAGAGAAGGGCATGAGAATTAAATAGCAAGGTAATCAGGGCAAAGGAGGAACAGGTGAGAGACTGTGCAGAGCGCAACCGCTGATTAAGATAGCGAACAGCTGAGGGAGAGTGAAAGCAATTAGAAGAGAAAGGCAAAAAAGGAATCAAACCAAACTCCTGACAGTACCCCCTCCCTGACGGGCGCCCCCTGGCGCCCCGAGAAGACTGACGGGAGCGGAGGAAGTCCTCGATGAGCGAGCGGTCCAGCACATCCCTTCCCGGTACCCAGCTTCTCTCCTCCGGACCGTATCCCTCCCAATCGACAAGGTACTGATGGCCCCGACCCCGGGGTCGGACGTCAAGCAGCCTCTTAACCCTAAAGACGGGGGAGTTAGCGAGAACAGCAGGGGGGGGAGAACGAGAGCGAACCGCAGGCTTAATGCATGAGACATGGAAAACGGGGTGGACGCGCTTAAGGGAATGGGGCAACCTGAGCCGTACAACCACTGGACTGATAACTTTAGTGACGGCATAGGGACCAATGAAACGGGGAGCCAATTTCCGAGCGGGCGTCTGAAGGGGTAAGTTGCGTGTGGAGAGCCAAACCCTCTGACCACACACATACCTAGGTGCTTTAGACCGACGACGGTTAGCGGCACGACGGGTGCGTTCCCCTGTTCGGCAAAGAACCGATCTCACTCTTCTCCAAGTGCGACGACAGCGCTGAATGAAAGCCTGGACCGAGGGAACAGCGGCCTCGGTCTCCTGAGAAGGAAACAGAGGCGGCTGGTAGCCCAAGCAGCACGAAAAAGGAGACAGGCCAGTGGACGATGACGGCAACGAATTATGAGCGTATTCCGCCCACGTCAATTGCTCGCACCAGGAGGAGGGGTTATGGGCTGCTAAACAACGAAGCATCCGACTAAGATCCTGATTAGCGCGCTCGGCCTGGCCATTGGTCTGAGGGTGGAACCCTGACGACAGACTGGCAGTAGCCCCAATCTGTCGGCAGAATTCCCTCCAAAAATTAGAGACAAACTGGGGTCCCCTGTCCGAAACCACATTAGTAGGAAGCCCGTGAATCCTAAAGACATGGTCAACGACCGCACGTGCAGTCTCTTTAGCGGACGGAAGCTTAGGGAGAGGAACGAAATGAACTGCCTTAGAAAAGCGGTCAACGACCGTAAGAATCACCGTATTGCCACTGGAGGGGGAAGCCCCGAGACAAAGTCCAGGGCAATATGGGACCAAGGACGGGACGGAATAGAGAGGGGCCGAAGCAGACCATCGGGAGGCGAATTACCGGACTTTTGCTGAGCACAGACAGAACATGACGCAACAAAGCGACGTATCTCACGTTCCATGGCAGGCCACCAAAATCGCTGGCGAACGACTGCCAGAGTGCGTCCCACCCCGGATGCGCAGCAAATTTGGAGGCGTGACCCCAACGAAGAACAGCTGGACGAACTGACCTGACGACGAAAAGCCTACCCTCAGGACACCCCTGGGGAACGACAGTGTGAGCCAGCGCCCTTCTCACCAACCGTTCCACACCCCATGTGACGGACCCCACCACGCATCCTTCTGGTAGGATGGTCTCTGTGGAGGAATCGCCCTCAGAGGAAGAGAACTGGCGAGAAAGAGCGTCAGGCTTAACGTTTTTGGACCCAGGTCTAAAAGAGATCGAGAAATCGAAACGCCCAAAAAAAAGAGCCCAGCGAGCCTGCCTAGAGTTAAGTCTCTTAGCAGAGCGGATGTACTCTAGATTACGATGATCCGTCCAGACAATAAATGGAGTGGAGACACCCTCCAGCCAATGGCGCCATTCCTCCAGGGCCAGCCGAATGGCTAGGAGTTCCCGATTACCCACGTCATAATTGCGTTCCGCAGGTGAGAGCCGGCGTGAAAAAAACGCGCACGGGTGAACCCTTTGATCAAGAGCGGAGCGCTGCGAAAGCACAGCTCCCACCCCGACATCCGACGCGTCAACCTCAATAATAAATTGTCTCTCTGGATCAGGCGAAATCAGAATGGGAGCGGATGTAAACAATCCTTTAAGACGTTCAAACGCGCATTGAGCCTCCTTAGACCAGACAAAAACGGGACTTAGCAGACGTAAGAGCAGTCAAGGGGCGGCAACCTGACTGAAATTACGTATGAAGCGGCGATAAAAGTTCGCGAACCCTAAAAACCGCTGAAGTGCCAAGCGCGACTCGGGAACGGGCCAATCCGTGACAGCCTGAACCTTGGAGGGGTCCATGCTAATGCCCTCTGCAGATACGACTGAACCAAGGAAGGTAACCGACTGGACATGGAACGCGCATTTCTCCGCTTTGACATAGAGACGATTCTCTAATAATCGCTGTAATACGCGACGTACGTGTTGGGTGTGTACCTGGAGAGATGGAGAGAAAATGAGGATGTCGTCCAGATACACAAAGACAAATATGTTGAGCATATCTCTCAACACATCGTTTACGAGCGCTTGAAAAACGGCTGGGGCGTTGACCAGCCCGAACGGTAGAACCCGGTATTCAAAATGTCCTAATGGGGTATTAAACGCCGTCTTCCACTCGTCCCCCTCTTTAATGCGCACCAAGTGGTATGCGTTACGGAGATCCAACTTCGTAAAAATCCTTGCCCCCTGCAGGATCTCGAAGGCCGATGACATCAGAGGTAAAGGATACCGGTTCTTAATGGTGATGTCATTCAGCCCACGATAATCAATGCAGGGCGCAAGGAGCCGTCCTTCTTTTTTACGAAGAAAAATCCCGCACCAGCGGGAGAGGAGGAAGGGACAATAGTACCTGCCGTGAGAGATTCGTCTAGATATCTCTCAAGCGCCTTGCGTTCGGGAGCGGACAGGGAATACAAACGCCCACGGGGAGGAGAGGTGCCCGGAAGAAGATCGATACTACAATCATACGGACGATGTGGGGGAGAGAAGCAGCCCGGGGAACGACTAAACACCGCTCGCAGATCGTGGTACTCCTCCGGAACTCCAGATAAATCAATAGACCCCTCCTGAAAAACAGACAAAGATGAAACAGAAGGAACAGCAGAGACAAGACAATCAGTGTGACAAGACAAGCTCCATGATATAATAGAACTATTAGACCAGTTGATCTGGGGATTGTGCTGTATTAACCAAGGATGTCCTAGGACAATAGGGGCCATAGGTGAATGAAATACTAGAAAAGAAATTGTCTCTTGGTGGTTGCCCGATGTGGTGAGACTCACCGGGGCAGTAGTCCACCGAATGTTAGAAAGCACACGACCATCCAAGGCAAAAGCTGTGGGAGTCTCTTTTAATTCAAGAAGGGGAAGCCCGTGTTCAACAGCCCAGGTCTCATCAAGAAAATTTCCCTCCGCCCCAGAGTCAATCAGGGCAGAACAGACAACTGAAGAGGTGCCCCAGCGAAGAATGGCCGAAATCATGGTGCGAGATTTGAAGGATGGGGATAGAGGAGTTGCGCTCGCCAATACTCCCCGATCTACTGGCGAGCTCTCTCTTTTGCTGGACATGCGGCAGCAAAATGTCCAGTGCCACCACAGTAAAGACACAACCTCTCCCGGATGCGGCGTTGACGTTCAGCGGACGAAAGGTGTATTCTACCCAGCTGCATGGGCTCAGGCTCTGGGTGAGCCTCAGCTGGTGCCGATGATGTGAAAGGGGATTCCCGGAATCCCGTGACGTCAGCACGAGCGCGTCTGCGCAGATCAAAACGTTTGTCTAAACGAATGGCTAATTCCACCAACTCATCCAGGTGTGAGGGAAACTCACGGGCAAAAATTTCATCCTTCAGCTCATCATTTAATCCCTCCAAAAAGCGAGCCGTGAGAGCAGCCTCATTCCATTCACAGGTGGCGGATAAAGTCTTAAAGTCAATCGCATAATCAGCTGCAGAACGCCTTCCTTGACGAAGAGCCGCCAGCTGGCGAGAAGCCTCACGCCCAAAAACAGAGAGATCAAATACCTTCAACATCTCTTCCTTAAATGAAATGTACCGATTACAGCAAACAGCCTTAGCCTCCCAGACAGCCGCACCCCAATCCCGGGCCCGGCTCGTGAGAAGGGACACGACATACGCAACCTTGGCGCGGTCTGCAGCATACGTGACGGGCTGAAGGGAAAACACCACCTCACACTGGGTGAGAAAAGCCCGGCACTCGGTAGGCTCACCGGAATAACAGGGAGGATTGTTAATACGAGGCTCGGCCGTTTGTCGCGTCCCCGGAGATGAGGACTGGTCGTGACGTAAGTGATGTAGCTGGCTGGTCAAATCTGTCACCTGGACCGTAAGTGTATCCACGGCGTGTCTGGCGGCTGATAACTCCTCGGCATGTCTTCCTAGCATAGCTCCCTGGAGCTCGACCGCTGAGCGGATGGCCGTCTCATTCGCTGGGTCCATAGTGGTCGGGTTATTCTGTCACAATGCAGAAAGGACCCAGAAGCGAATGCTGGTTCTTGTAATTTATTAAACAGTCAGTAAAAGGACAAAATAGGCTGTCTGCCGGTCACCGGCCGTGCAAGGCGGACGCAGATCAGGAGAAGGAGAACTCAAAGGAACCAGAGATCAAACAGGCGGAATGCCTGGTACAGGAAGCCTGCAGACAGAGGGTGCCCGCTGGAAACGCCGATCACACAGTCCACTTGGCAGTCACGGCAGTACAGGAGCGCAGACTTGAAGGCAGAAACAAACAGGGTGAAATCTTCGTTCGCCACGCACACACTGTGATACAGGACTAGATGAGCACACAACGACAAGGCGTAAACTGCAGACATGAGTGAACAAACAATAACCCGACAAAGACGAGAGAAGGGCATGAGAATTAAATAGCAAGGTAATCAGGGCAAAGGAGGAACAGGTGAGAGACTGTGCAGAGCGCAACCGCTGATTAAGATAGCGAACAGCTGAGGGAGAGTGAAAGCAATTAGAAGAGAAAGGCAAAAAAGGAATCAAACCAAACTCCTGACAAACAGCTCATGGAGGTCAAAAAACACATGAATAGAAGAGTGAGGATTATACAACATCAGCAATCACAGACATTCACATTATGGCTGGATTAGTTATTTCAGTGCATTGTGGAGTTTGCACAAATAACACTATAGAATTTGGTGTAGAATTTTTATAGGGGTTGTCTGAAGCCGACTTCAGACTGCATGATTTTCAAACTAATCTGGTCACTGACCTTTTCACACTGCATTACTTTCACTTTCAATTCAGTCGCTGTTGTTCAAAATGCATGATGGATCGGCGACAGAAGGTTTCACACTGCATGAATTTAGAATAGGAAGAATCACCAACACATCTGTCTGGCACTCAAACTACGTTTCACAACCAAACACACGGGAGATGTGACAAGGAAACAACACAATATCACGTATGCAAGACCGGAGTTCTCAAGTGAGACTGGGTTTATTATTAAAAACGGTAAGCTTGCAATACGAATGGCCTGTGTGCTGATTTGCAGCGAAAACAAGAAAAAATATAGCTGCAAGCAGCAATTACGGGGCCAAGCACAAAAACGGCACAAGAAGCCAGCCAACTTGGCTGTGAGCATCAGACCAAATGCAACCGTGAGCAATTAAAGACCTATTAAGATCATTTAAGGCAAAAGAGCTGAAAAATGATCAAAAATGAGGATTTACTGGTTCATCACTTTCGACCAATAGGTGGCAATGTGACCAAATTAATGTGGTATGGTCAGAGTGAGGTGACAATGACATTTGCAAAGTTTGGTGTCAATATGTCAAAGCATTGCAGAGATACAGCTTCAAGAGTGTGTTTTGCATCATGCCTCAAATTCGTTGCTCCGGTATACGAAAAAGGTTTGACTTTTCAACTTGAAATCCATAACTTTTTGTCGGCATGGTCTGAAGACGATACGGTTCGATTTTGGTGAAAATCGGAGCAACGGTCTAGGAGGAGTTCGAAAAAGTAGGTTTTTAAAGTAAAACAATATGGCAGACAGGAAGTTCATCCGACTATGGCAAATTTGATACCTGTGTTCTCACCCACGGAATCAAGAGACCAGTTTCATTACAATGAGTTAAAATAGTCAAAAGTTATTAGCATTTTCGTAAATTTTGTTATAACTTTTGACCACAAGGTGGAGCTGGTTCAAAACTTCTCAGGCTCCTTCAGGGCACTGTCCTGATGACCCATACTGAGTTTTGTAAAGATACGCTAATGCGTTCGTAAAATACAGAATGTTAGCACAAAATTCAAAATGGCTGACGGCCAAAATGGCCGATATGGGAAAATTGGATATCATTCGACTCAACATGATGCCCAGAATATATCAAGACCAAATTTATGATTTTTGGTCAAACCCATCAGAAGTTATAACCAAAAATATTCATTTTTCATATCTCCTCTCCAGTAGGAGGCGCTGCACTGAAACACTGCATGATGCCTCAGGTCATGCTTGTGATGACATGTACCAAGTTTGGTCTGAATACGATAAAGCAGTGGAGAGATAAAGCTTCAAGAGTGTGTTTTGCATCATGCCTCAAATTCATTGCTCCGTTATACGAAAACAGTTTGACGTATCGACTTGAAATCCATAACTTTTTGTCGGAATCGTCTGATGATGATATGGTTCGATTTTGGTGAAAATCAGAGCAACGGTCTAGGAGGAGTTCGAAAAAGTAGGTTTTTAAAGTAAAACAATATGGCAGACAGGAAGTTCAGCCGACTATGGCAAATTTGATACCTGTGTTCTCAGCATGACCCACGGAATCAACTGAGACCAGTTTCATTACAATGAGTTAAAATAGTCAAAAGTTATTAGCATTTTTGTAAATTTTGTTATAACTTTTGACCACAAGGTGGCGCTGGTTCAAAACTTCTCAGGCTCCTTCAGGGCATTGTCCTGATGACCCATACTGAGTTTCGTAAAGATACGCTAATGCGTTCGTAAAATACAGAATTTTAGCACAAAATTCAAAATGGCTGACGGCCAAAATGGCCGATATGGGAAAATTGGATATCATTCGACTCAACATGATGCCCAGAATCTATCAAAACCAAATTTATGATTTTTGGTCAAACCCATCAGAAGTTATAACCAAAAATATTCATTTTTCATATCTCCTCTCCAGTAGGAGGCGCTGCACTGAAACACTGCATGATGCCTCAGGTCATGCTTGTGATGACATGTACCAAGTTTGGTCTGAATACGATAAAGCAGTGGAGAGATACAGCTTCAAGAGTGTGTTTTGCATCATGCCTCAAATTCATTGCTCCGTTATACGAAAACAGTTTGACGTATCGACTTGAAATCCATAAATTTTAGTCGGAATCGTCTGATGATGATATGGTTCGATTTTGGTGAAAATCAGAGCAACGGTCTAGGAGTTCGAAAAAGTAGGATTTTAAAGAAAAACAATATGGCGGACAGGAAGTTCAGCTGACTATGGCAAATTTGATATCTATGTTCCCAGCATGACCCAAGAAATCTACTGAGACCAGTTTCATTACAATTGGTGAATACAGTCAAAAGTTATTAACATTTTTGTATATTTTGTTATAACTTTTGACCACAAGGTGGCGCTGGCCCGAAACTTCTCAGGCTCCTTCAGGGCATTGTGCTGATGACCCATACCAAGTTTCGTAAAGATACGTTAATGCATTCTTAAAATACAGCATTTTAGCACAAAATTCAAAATGGCCGACGGTCAAAATGGCCGAAGTGGGAAAATTGGATATCATTCGACTCGGCATGATTCCCCGAATCCAAGGAGACCAAATTTATGATTTTTGGACAAACTCATCAGAAGTTATATGCAAAAATACCCATTTTTCATATCTCCGCACCAGTAGGTGGTGCTGCAACGAAACACTGCATGATGACTCAGGCCATGCTTGTGATGACATGTACAAAGTTTGGTCTGAATATAATAAAGTGTTGCAGAGATACAGCCTTACTTCTATTTTCGCAAGCGCTACATACAATTCGTTCGTGTGTTTTTCGAAAACGGTTTGAGCAATCGTCTTGAATTCCATAACTTTTTGTCAGCATGGTCTGAAGATGATCTGGTTCAATTTTCGTGAAAATCGGAGTAACGGCCTAGGAGGAGTTCGAAAAAGTAAGTTTTTCAGAAAATTCAAAATGGCGAAAAAATGTTCATGACGGAAAATGACGACATATGGTACAGTCGATTCGTTTTGGGCCAAGGAATCAGGGGAAAAAAGAAATTTGTTTCTAGCCCTTACGGTTCAAAAGTTATTAACATAAACATAAGTGCAACTTTGGACAGCTGGTGGCGCTAGAGGGATTGAGTTAGAGACTCCAAATTTGCTATGGACAAAGGTCAGACTGTCCTCTAACTGTGTGCCAAATTTCACAACTTTCCCGCAAGCAGTTCTATGGGCTGCCATAGACTTCAAGAGCGGAAGAAGAAGAAGAAGAAGAAGAAGAAGCGTACGGAACGCCAACAATAACAATAGGTGCCTAAGCACCTTCGGTGCTTGGCCCCTAATAAAAAAAAGAACGCCAACAATAACAATAGGTGCCTCCGCACCTTCGGTGCTTGGCCCCTAATAAAAGAATATGGAGGAGGAAATGGTTGGAGAGACTGTGACAGAGCACTCGCATAACAGGGCACTGATTTGCCTGTGATTTCAGGCATTTGTCTGCGATTTCACAAAATCTGTCTGCGAGATATCGGGGCTAAAATCATGCAGCCTGAACTCGCAATGAGAAAAAACCCAGACATTTCAGATTATGATGATATTCTGCACTCATTTGAAATAGACTTATAACATTCTGTGACATGAAAGTCATCTCAATTTAAACGATCTCATGCATGTGGCTTTTGTGGTTTGTCATCAAAGAAGCATCAGCCGCTGCAGTAAATGTGGCAAAATGGCTCGACAGCGCCATCTAACGTACAGCCCCGCTCGCTACATAACACTAGGGGTTTGAAATTCGGTACACACATTTATCAGCCCAGTACCTACAAAAAATTATCTTGGAGCGAAATCCGAAACCAAACAGGAAGTCAGATATTTTGAATTAATTCACCGTTTTTTGCATTTTCCAGACGTTGTACTTTAACGAACTCCTCCTAGAGATTTAATCAGATCAATGTCATTTTTGGTCAGTCTAATCTAAAGGCCTTTGTGACGTTAAATTGCGAAGATCTAGAGTTTTCACTGAAGGGCGTGTCCGTGGCGACCTGACAAAGTTTGATGTTTTCGCCATGAAAAAGGAAGTTGTTGTAACTCAGACAAACAATGTCGGATCTGCCCCAAACTTCACATGTTTTATTAGAGTCCTGACCTGAAGACATCTTCATAACAATATTCAGTTACAGTCATAGCGCCACCTGCAGGCAACAGGAAATGACATGTTTTAAACTGTGATTAACTCCTCATGGAGATTTAACCAGATCAACATCATATGTTGTCAGTCTAATCTTAAGACCTTAGCGATGATAAATATCAAAGATCTTGAGTTTTCGGTGAAGGGCGTGTCCGTGGCGGCCTGACAAAGTCTGATGTTTCGCCATGAAAGAGGAAACTGTTGTAACTCAGGCATACTATGTCCGATCTGCTCCAAACTTCACATGTGTGATAAGAGTCCTAGCCTAAAGACGTCTATATGATAATATTCAGTTAGTCATAGCGCCACCTGCTGGCAACAGGAAGTGGCATGCGTTACACTGTAATTCACTACCAGATTCACATTTCATCATGCCACGAAGTACCAGACATGCTAGAAACACGTTAAATCATGCAACACTTAGCTGAGTGCTAATGTATGCGATTAACGCCGCGAAAGAAACAGGAAGTTGTTGTAACTCAGGCATACAATGTCCGATCTGCTTCAAACTTCACGTGTTCAATGATAGTCCTGGCCTGAAGACATCAACATGGCAAAATTCAGTGACGGTAAAAGCGCCACCTGTTGGCCGCAGGAAGTGTGGCATTTCAAAATGACTTTGGCATAATTCTCCTGTATTCACTCACTTAAATGCATGACGCCCACTGTTCACTGTTTTCCTGAGGCCAACGGGTGGCGGTGAGCCCGGGTGCGAGGGCCCTCTCAACGCTGCTTGCAGCTTTAATTATTAGGGCCCAAGCGAATTAAGCGCGCAGGGCCCTCTTGTTAGGGCCCAAGCGAAAATTCGCGCAGGGCCCTCTTGTTCTTCTAAGGATTATTATTATTTATTTATTTATTTATTTTTTAATTTTTTTTCCGTCTTCCGGGGCTTTTTGGGGGCCTTAACATGCTCAAAAACTCTTGAAAATTGGCACACACATTGGAATCCGCGGCCATTAGGACGCCGGAGAGGCTGGTACCCGGGCGTGGCAGGGGGGCTCGACAGCGCCCCCTTGAAAAAAGTCTGAAAATTTGGTCCATATATTAAACATGCTTGCACGTATTAGTATGAAACTCGGTACACATATAGACCTCATCGGGCCGAACAACTTTCGTGCTCTAAGTTAATCGCCACGCCAACAGGAAGTCAGCTATTAAGGGTTGTTTGAAAAACGCATGCTCTGGAATTTGATATACTCCTCCTAGACGATTAATCCGATCGCCACCAAACTCGGTCAGCATGAAGTCAAGACACTGATGATTAAAAATTGCCAGGGGATTTTTGATATCTCGAACGGTTTGGCCGTGGCGAGGCAACGAATTTATGGTGAGAAAAAGGAAACAGGAAATGTGTTATAACGTCTTAATACATATATTGATCTTTATGAAACTTCACGAGTGTTCGTTATAGGAGTCTGATCACATGGATGTGACTATTGTGAGTCAAAGTTATAGCGCCACCAACTGGCAGCAGGAAGTGTATCACTTTTTGAAATGTTTTGAGATCACCCTCTTATTTTTACCTGATTTGCTTCAAACTTCATCAGTGTAATGTCAATACACAGCAGATGTAGACCTATGACAGGATTTTTGATATTTGAAATATTGTTGCCATGGCAACAGGTCAAACTGTAATAATATTCTTGAGTGTTTTTGAGGCTCTTAACATGCTTCAAATTGCATGAAACTCGACACACACATCAATATTGTCAACCAGTAGACATGGACAAAGCCATAGAAATGGGCGTGGTGGAGGGGCTCAGTAGCGCCACCTTTTGACAAAAGTGGGGGTTAGTTTTTCCTACAGTCACCAAACTCGGTACACATATTATTCTCATCAAGCCGGACAATTTTCTAATTTACATTCATTAGCTCCGACCAACAGGAAGTCAGCTATTTTGGTTTGAATGTTAATTTTTTGAAAAAACAGGCTATGAATTTTATACTACTACTCCTACAGGGTTTATCCAATTTACACCAAGCTTTTTTTAACTTGTTGCTAACACATTGAAGTTGTTTAATTGCAAACGGATTTTGGATATCTCAAACGGTTTGGCCGTGGCGAGGCAACGAATTTATGGCAAGAAAAGGGAAACAAAGTGTTATAACTTCTGCATACATTAATTGATTTTGATGAAACTTTGGCTTAGTCTTCGTTGTACAAGGCTGATCACATGGATTTGACTATTGTGATTCAAAGTCATAGCGCCACCAACTGGAAGCAGGAAATGTGTCACTTTCAGCATACATTGAGATCACCCTCTTATTTTTACCTGATTTGCTTCAAAATTCATCAGAATAATGTTAAAACTTGGCACATGTAATCCTTTGAAAATGGGCAGGGAGGAGGGGCTCTATAACGGCACCTTGTAGTGCAGTAAATGTGGAGTGAATTTGACATAGTCCTTTGTTGTTTAACCGTTTTAAGTGCCTATTGCCCGCTGTGCACAGTTGCCCTGAAGCCACCGGGGTGGCGGTGCCACCGGGCTTGGGCCCGCCATCGCTGCTCACAGCTATATTTCTTCTAAGGATCATTATTTTTATTTTTATTTTTTTTTCCGTCTTCCGGGGCTTTTTGGGGGCCTTAACATACTCAAAAACTTTTGAAAATTGGCACACACATTGGAATCCGCGGCCATTAGGATGCCGGAGAGGCTGGTACCCGGGCGTGGCGGGGGGCTCGACAGCGCCCCCTTGAAAAAAGTCTGAAAATTTGGTCCATATATTAAACACGCTTGCACGTATTAGTATGAAACTCGGTACACATATAGACCTCATCGGGCCGAACAACTTTCGCGCTCTAAGTTAAACGCCACGCAAACAGGAAGTCAGCTATTAAGGGTTGTTTGAAAAACGCATGCTCTGGAATTTGATATACTCCTCCTAGACGATTAATCCGATCGCCACCAAACTCGGTCAGCATGAAGTCAAGACACTGATGATTAAAAATTGCCAGGGGATTTTTGATATCTCGAACGGTTTGGCCGTGGCGAGGCAACGAATTTATGGCGAGAAAAAGGAAACAGGAAATGTGTTATAACGTCTGCATACATATATTGATCTTTATGAAACTTCACGAGTGTGTTGGTTGTAGTATTCTGATCACATGGACGTGACTATTGTGAGTCAAAGTTATAGCGCCACCAACTGGCAGCAGGAAGTGTATCACTTTTTGAAATGCTTTGAGATCACCCTCTTATTTTTACCTGATTTGCTTCAAACTTCATCAGTGTAATGTCAATACACAGCAGATGTAGACCTATGACAGGATTTTTGATATTTGAAATATTGTTGCCATGGCAACAGGTCAAACTGCAATAATATTCTTGAGTGTTTTTGAGGCTCTTAACATGCTTCAAATTGCATGAAACTCGACACACACATCAATATTGTCAACCAGTAGACATGGACAAAGCCATAGAAATGGGCGTGGTGGAGGGGCTCAGTAGCGCCACCTTTTGACAAAAGTGGGGGGGTTAGTTTTTCCTACAGTCACCAAACTCGGTACACATATTGTTCTCATCAAGCCGGACAATTTTCTAATTTACATTCATTAGCTCCGACCAACAGGAAGTCAGCTATTTTGGTTTGAATGTTAATTTTTTGAAAAAACAGGCTATGAATTTTATACTACTACTCCTACAGGGTTTATCCAATTTACACCAAGCTTTTTTTAACTTGTTGCTAACACATTGAAGTTGTTTAATTGCAAACAGATTTTGGATATCTCAAACGGTTTGGCCGTGGCGAGGCAACAAATTTATGGCAAGAAAAGGGAAACAAAGTGTTATAACTTCTGCATACATTAATTGATTTTGATGAAACTTTGGCTTAGTCTTCGTTGTACAAGGCTGATCACATGGATTTGACTATTGTGATTCAAAGTCATAGCGCCACCAACTGGAAGCAGAAAATGTGTCACTTTCAGCATACATTGAGATCACCCTCTTATTTTTACCTGATTTGCTTCAAAATTCATCAGAATAATGTTAAAACTTGGCACATGTAATCCTTTGAAAATGGGCAGGGAGGAGGGGCTCTATAACGGCACCTTGTAGTGCAGTAAATGTGGAGTGAATTTGACATAGTCCTTTGATGTTTAACCGTTTTAAGTGCCTATTGCCCGCTGTGCACAGTTGCCCTGAAGCCACCGGGGTGGCGGTGCCACCGGGCTTGGGCCCGCCATCGCTGCTCGCAGCTATATTTATTATTATTTTTTTTTTTCCGTCTTCCGGGGCTTTTTGGGGGCCTTAACATGCTCAAAAACTCTTGAAAATTGGCACACACATTGGAATCCGCGGCCATTAGGACGCCGGATAGGCTGGTACCCGGGCGTGGCAGGGGGGCTCGACAGCGCCCCCTTGAAAAAAGTCTGAAAATTTGGTCCATATATTAAACATGCTTGCACGTATTAGTATGAAACTCGGTACACATATAGACCTCATCGGGCCGAACAACTTTCGCGCTCTAAGTTAATCGCCACGCCAACAGGAAGTCAGCTATTAAGGGTTGTTTGAAAAACGCATGCTCTGGAATTTGATATACTCCTCCTAGACGATTAATCCGATCGCCACCAAACTCGGTCAGCATGAAGTCAAGACACTGATGATTAAAAATTGCCAGGGGATTTTTGATATCTCGAACGGTTTGGCCGTGGCGAGGCAACGAATTTATGGCGAGAAAAAGGAAACAGGAAATGTGTTATAACGTCTTAATACATATATTGATCTTTATGAAACTTCACGAGTGTGTTCGTTATAGGAGTCTGATCACATGGATGTGACTATTGTGAGTCAAAGTTATAGCGCCACCAACTGGCAGCAGGAAGTGTATCACTTTTTGAAATGTTTTGAGATCACCCTCTTATTTTTACCTGATTTGCTTCAAACTTCATCAGTGTAATGTCAATACACAGCAGATGTAGACCTATGACAGGATTTTTGATATTTGAAATATTGTTGCCATGGCAACAGGTCAAACTGTAATAATATTCTTGAGTGTTTTTGAGGCTCTTAACATGCTTCAAATTGCATGAAACTCGACACACACATCAATATTGTCAACCAGTAGACATGGACAAAGCCATAGAAATGGGCGTGGTGGAGGGGCTCAGTAGCGCCACCTTTTGACAAAAGTGGGGGTTAGTTTTTCCTACAGTCACCAAACTCGGTACACATATTATTCTCATCAAGCCGGACAATTTTCTAATTTACATTCATTAGCTCCGACCAACAGGAAGTCAGCTATTTTGGTTTGAATGTTAATTTTTTGAAAAAACAGGCTATGAATTTTATACTACTACTCCTACAGGGTTTATCCAATTTACACCAAGCTTTTTTTAACTTGTTGCGAACACATTGAAGTTGTTTAATTGCAAACGGATTTTGGATATCTCAAACGGTTTGGCCGTGGCGAGGCAACGAATTTATGGCGAGAAAAGGGAAACAGGAAATGTGTTATAACTTCTGCATACATTGATTGATGTTTATGAAACTTCAGGAGTGTGTTGGTTGTAGTAGTCTGATCACATGGATGTAACTATTGTGAGTCAAAGTTATAGCGCCACCAAATGGCAGCAAGAAGTGTATCACTTTTAAAATGCTTTGAGATCACCCTCTTATTTTTACCTGATTTGCTTCAAACTTCATCAGTGTAATGTCAATACACAGCAGATGTAGACCTATGACAGGATTTTTGATATTTGAAATATTGTTGCCATGACAACAGGTCAAACTGTAATAATATTCTTGAGTGTTTTTGAGGCTCTTAACATGCTTCAAATTGCATGAAACTCGACACACACAACAATATTGTCAACCAGTAGACATGGACAAAGCCATAGAAATGGGCGTGGTGGAGGGGCTCAGTAGCGCCACCTTTTGACAAAAGTGGGGGGTTAGTTTTTCCTACAGTCACCAAACTCGGTACACATATTATTCTCATCAAGCCGGACAATTTTCTAATTTACATTCATTAGCTCCGACCAACAGGAAGTCAGCTATTTTGGTTTGAATGTTAATTTTTTGAAAAAACAGGCTATGAATTTTATACTACTACTCCTACAGGGTTTATCCAATTTACACCAAGCTTTTTTAACTTGTTGCGAACACATTGAAGTTGTTTAATTGCAAACGGATTTTGGATATCTCAAACGGTTTGGCCGTGGCGAGGCAACGAATTTATGGCGAGAAAAGGGAAACAGGAAATGTGTTATAACTTCTGCATACATTGATTGATGTTTATGAAACTTCAGGAGTGTGTTGGTTGTAGTAGTCTGATCACATGGATGTAACTATTGTGAGTCAAAGTTATAGCGCCACCAAATGGCAGCAAGAAGTGTATCACTTTTAAAATGCTTTGAGATCACCCTCTTATTTTTACCTGATTTGCTTCAAACTTCATCAGTGTAATGTCAATACACAGCAGATGTAGACCTATGACAGGATTTTTGATATTTGAAATATTGTTGCCATGACAACAGGTCAAACTGTAATAATATTCTTGAGTGTTTTTGAGGCTCTTAACATGCTTCAAATTGCATGAAACTCGACACACACAACAATATCGTCAACCAGTAGACATGGACAAAGCCATAGAAATGGGCGTGGTGGAGGGGCTCAGTAGCGCCACCTTTTGACAAAAGTGGGGGTTAGTTTTTCCTACAGTCACCAAACTCGGTACACATATTATTCTCATCAAGCCGGACAATTTTCTAATTTACATTCATTAGCTCCGACCAACAGGAAGTCAGCTATTTTGGTTTGAATGTTAATTTTTTGAAAAAACAGGCTATGAATTTTATACTACTACTCCTACAGGGTTTATCCAATTTACACCAAGCTTTTTTTAACTTGTTGCTAACACATTGAAGTTGTTTAATTGCAAACGGATTTTGGATATCTCAAACGGTTTGGCCGTGGCGAGGCAACGAATTTATGGCAAGAAAAGGGAAACAAAGTGTTATAACTTCTGCATACATTAATTGATTTTGATGAAACTTTGGCTTAGTCTTCGTTGTACAAGGCTGATCACATGGATTTGACTATTGTGATTCAAAGTCATAGCGCCACCAACTGGAAGCAGAAAATGTGTCACTTTCAGCATACATTGAGATCACCCTCTTATTTTTACCTGATTTGCTTCAAAATTCATCAGAATAATGTTAAAACTTGGCACATGTAATCCTTTGAAAATGGGCAGGGAGGAGGGGCTCTATAACGGCACCTTGTAGTGCAGTAAATGTGGAGTGAATTTGACATAGTCCTTTGATGTTTAACCGTTTTAAATGCCTATTGCCCGCTGTGCACAGTTGCCCTGAAGCCACCGGGGTGGCGGTGCCACCGGGCTTGGGCCCGCCATCGCTGCTCGCAGCTATATTTAGGGCCCAAGCGAAAATTCGCGCAGGGCCCTCTTGTTCTTCTAAGGATTATTATTATTTTTTTATTTTTTTTTTTTTTATTTTTTTCCGTCTTCCGGGGCTTTTTGGGGGCCTTAACATGCTCAAAAACTCTTGAAAATTGGCACACACATTGGAATCCGCGGCCATTAGGACGCCGGAGAGGCTGGTACCCGGGCGTGGCAGGGGGGCTCGACAGCGCCCCCTTGAAAAAAGTCTGAAAATTTGGTCCATATATTAAACATGCTTGCACGTATTAGTATGAAACTCGGTACACATATAGACCTCATCGGGCCGAACAACTTTCGCGTTCTAAGTTAATCGCCACGCCAACAGGAAGTCAGCTATTAAGGGTTGTTTGAAAAACGCATGCTCTGGAATTTGATATACTCCTCCTAGACGATTAATCCGATCGCCACCAAACTCGGTCAGCATGTAGTCAAGACACTGATGATTAAAAATTGCCAGGGGATTTTTGATATCTCGAACGGTTTGGCCGTGGCGAGGCAACGAATTTATGGCGAGAAAAAGGAAACAGGAAATGTGTTATAACGTCTTAATACATATATTGATCTTTATGAAACTTCACGAGTGTGTTCGTTATAGGAGTCTGATCACATGGATGTGACTATTGTGAGTCAAAGTTATAGCGCCACCAACTGGCAGCAGGAAGTGTATCACTTTTTGAAATGTTTTGAGATCACCCTCTTATTTTTACCTGATTTGCTTTAAACTTCATCAGTGTAATGTCAATACACAGCAGATGTAGACCTATGACAGGATTTTTGATATTTGAAATATTGTTGCCATGGCAACAGGTCAAACTGTAATAATATTCTTGAGTGTTTTTGAGGCTCTTAACATGCTTCAAATTGCATGAAACTCGACACACACATCAATATTGTCAACCAGTAGACATGGACAAAGCCATAGAAATGGGCGTGGTGGAGGGGCTCAGTAGCGCCACCTTTTGACAAAAGTGGGGGGGTTTGTTTTTCCTACAGTCACCAAACTCGGTACACATATTATTCTCATCAAGCCGGACAATTTTCTAATTTACATTCATTAGCTCCGACCAACAGGAAGTCAGCTATTTTGGTTTGAATGTTAATTTTTTGAAAAAACAGGCTATGAATTTTATACTACTACTCCTACAGGGTTTATCCAATTTACACCAAGCATTTATTAACTTGTTGCGAACACATTGAAGTTGTTTAATTGCAAACGGATTTTGGATATCTCAAACGGTTTGGCCGTGGCGAGGCAACGAATTTATGGCGAGAAAAGGGAAACAGGAAATGTGTTATAACTTCTGCATACATTGATTGATGTTTATGAAACTTCAGGAGTGTGTTGGTTGTAGTAGTCTGATCACATGGATGTAACTATTATGAGTCAAAGTTATAGCGCCACCAAATGGCAGCAAGAAGTGTATCACTTTTAAAATGCTTTGAGATCACCCTCTTATTTTTACCTGATTTGCTTCAAACTTCATCAGTGTAATGTCAATACACAGCAGATGTAGACCTATGACAGGATTTTTGATATTTGAAATATTGTTGCCATGGCAACAGGTCAAACTGTAATAATATTCTTGAGTGGTTTTGAGGCTCTTAACATGCTTCAAATTGCATGAAACTCGACACACACATCAATATTGTCAACCAGTAGACATGGACAAAGCCATAGAAATGGGCGTGGTGGAGGGGCTCAGTAGCGCCACCTTTTGACAAAAGTGGGGGGGGTTAGTTTTTCCTACAGTCACCAAACTCGGTACACATATTATTCTCATCAAGCCGGACAATTTTCTAATTTACATTCATTAGCTCCGACCAACAGGAAGTCAGCTATTTTGGTTTGAATGTTAATTTTTTGAAAAAACAGGCTATGAATTTTATACTACTACTCCTACAGGGTTTATCCAATTTACACCAAGCTTTTTTTAACTTGTTGCTAACACATTGAAGTTGTTTAATTGCAAACGGATTTTGGATATCTCAAACGGTTTGGCCGTGGCGAGGCAACGAATTTATGGCAAGAAAAGGGAAACAAAGTGTTATAACTTCTGCATACATTAATTGATTTTGATGAAACTTTGGCTTAGTCTTCGTTGTACAAGGCTGATCACATGGATTTGACTATTGTGATTCAAAGTCATAGCGCCACCAACTGGAAGCAGAAAATGTGTCACTTTCAGCATACATTGAGATCACCCTCTTATTTTTACCTGATTTGCTTCAAAATTCATCAGAATAATGTTAAAACTTGGCACATGTAATCCTTTGAAAATGGGCAGGGAGGAGGGGCTCTATAACGGCACCTTGTAGTGCAGTAAATGTGGAGTGAATTTGACATAGTCCTTTGATGTTTAACCGTTTTAAGTGCCTATTGCCCGCTGTGCACAGTTGCCCTGAAGCCACCGGGGTGGCGGTGCCACCGGGCTTGGGCCCGCCATCGCTGCTCGCAGCTATATTTATTTATTTTTTTTTATTTATTTATTTTTTTTTTCCGTCTTCCGGGGCTTTTTGGGGGCCTTAACATGCTCAAAAACTCTTGAAAATTGGCACACACATTGGAATCCGCGGCCATTAGGACGCCGGAGAGGCTGGTACCCGGGCGTGGCAGGGGGGCTCGACAGCGCCCCCTTGAAAAAAGTCTGAAAATTTGGTCCATATATTAAACATGCTTGCACGTATTAGTATGAGACTCGGTACACATATAGACCTCATCAGGCCGAACAACTTTCGCGCTCTAAGTTAATCGCCACGCCAACAGGAAGTCAGCTATTAAGGGTTGTTTGAAAAACGCATGCTCTGGAATTTGATATACTCCTCCTAGACGATTAATCCGATCGCCACCAAACTCGGTCAGCATGAAGTCAAGACACTGATGATTAAAAATTGCCAGGGGATTTTTGATATCTCGAACGGTTTGGCCGTGGCGAGGCAACGAATTTATGGCGAGAAAAAGGAAACAGGAAATGTGTTATAACGTCTTAATACATATATTGATCTTTATGAAACTTCACGAGTGTGTTCGTTATAGGAGTCTGATCACATGGATGTGACTATTGTGAGTCAAAGTTATAGCGACACCAACTGGCAGCAGGAAGTGTATCACTTTTTGAAATGTTTTGAGATCACCCTCTTATTTTTTCCTGATTTGCTTCAAACTTCATCAGTGTAATGTCAATACACAGCAGATGTAGACCTATGACAGGATTTTTGATATTTGAAATATTGTTGCCATGGCAACAGGTCAAACTGTAATAATATTCTTGAGTGTTTTTGAGGCTCTTAACATGCTTCAAATTGCATGAAACTCGACACACACATCAATATTGTCAACCAGTAGACATGGACAAAGCCATAGAAATGGGCGTGGTGGAGGGGCTCAGTAGCGCCACCTTTTGACAAAAGTGGGGGGGTTAGTTTTTCCTACAGTCACCAAACTCGGTACACATATTATTCTCATCAAGCCGGACAATTTTCTAATTTACATTCATTAGCTCCGACCAACAGGAAGTCAGCTATTTTGGTTTGAATGTTAATTTTTTGAAAAAACAGGCTATGAATTTTATACTACTACTCCTACAGGGTTTATCCAATTTACACCAAGCTTTTTTTAACTTGTTGCGAACACATTGAAGTTGTTTATTTGCAAACGGATTTTGGATATCTCAAACGGTTTGGCCGTGGCGAGGCAACGAATTTATGGCGAGAAAAGGGAAACAGGAAATGTGTTATAACTTCTGCATACATTGATTGATGTTTATGAAACTTCAGGAGTGTGTTGGTTGTAGTAGTCTGATCACATGGATGTAACTATTGTGAGTCAAAGTTATAGCGCCACCAAATGGCAGCAAGAAGTGTATCACTTTTAAAATGCTTTGAGATCACCCTCTTATTTTTACCTGATTTGCTTCAAACTTCATCAGTGTAATGTCAATACACAGCAGATGTAGACCTATGACAGGATTTTTGATATTTGAAATATTGTTGCCATGGCAACAGGTCAAACTGTAATAATATTCTTGAGTGGTTTTGAGGCTCTTAACATGCTTCAAATTGCATGAAACTCGACACACACATCAATATTGTCAACCAGTAGACATGGACAAAGCCATAGAAATGGGCGTGGTGGAGGGGCTCAGTAGCGCCACCTTTTGACAAAAGTGGGGGGGGTTAGTTTTTCCTACAGTCACCAAACTCGGTACACATATTATTCTCATCAAGTCGGACAATTTTCTAATTTACATTCATTAGCTCCGACCAACAGGAAGTCAGCTATTTTGGTTTGAATGTTAATTTTTTGAAAAAACAGGCTATGAATTTTATACTACTACTCCTACAGGGTTTATCCAATTTACACCAAGCTTTTTTTAACTTGTTGCGAACACATTGAAGTTGTTTAATTGCAAACGGATTTTGGATATCTCAAACGGTTTGGCCGTGGCGAGGCAACGAATTTATGGCGAGAAAAGGGAAACAGGAAATGTGTTATAACTTCTGCATACATTGATTGATGTTTATGAAACTTCAGGAGTGTGTTGGTTGTAGTAGTCTGATCACATGGATGTAACTATTGTGAGTCAAAGTTATAGCGCCACCAAATGGCAGCAAGAAGTGTATCACTTTTAAAATGCTTTGAGATCACCCTCTTATTTTTACCTGATTTGCTTCAAACTTCATCAGTGTAATGTCAATACACAGCAGATGTAGACCTATGACAGGATTTTTGATATTTGAAATATTGTTGCCATGGCAACAGGTCAAACTGTAATAATATTCTTGAGTGTTTTTGAGGCTCTTAACATGCTTCAAATTGCATGAAACTCGACACACACATCAATATTGTCAACCAGTAGACATGGACAAAGCCATAGAAATGGGCGTGGTGGAGGGGCTCAGTAGCGCCACCTTTTGACAAAAGTGGGGGGGTTAGTTTTTCCTACAGTCACCAAACTCGGTACACATATTATTCTCATCAAGCCGGACAATTTTCTAATTTACATTCATTAGCTCCGACCAACAGGAAGTCAGCTATTTTGGTTTGAATGTTAATTTTTTGAAAAAACAGGCTATGAATTTTATACTACTACTCCTACAGGGTTTATCCAATTTACACCAAGCTTTTTTTAACTTGTTGCTAACACATTGAAGTTGTTTAATTGCAAACGGATTTTGGATATCTCAAACGGTTTGGCCGTGGCGAGGCAACGAATTTATGGCAAGAAAAGGGAAACAAAGTGTTATAACTTCTGCATACATTAATTGATTTTGATGAAACTTTGGCTTAGTCTTCGTTGTACAAGGCTGATCACATGGATTTGACTATTGTGATTCAAAGTCATAGCGCCACCAACTGGAAGCAGAAAATGTGTCACTTTCAGCATACATTGAGATCACCCTCTTATTTTTACCGGATTTGCTTCAAAATTCATCAGAATAATGTTAAAACTTGGCACATGTAATCCTTTGAAAATGGGCAGGGAGGAAGGGGTCTATAGCGGCACCTTGTAGTGCAGTAAATGTGGAGTCAATTTGACATAGTCCTTTGATGTTTAACCGTTTTAAGTGCCTATTGCCCGCTGTGCACAGTTGCCCTGAAGCCACCGGGGTGGCGGTGCCACCGGGCTTGGGCCCGCCATCGCTGCTCGCAGCTATATTTAGGGCCCAAGCGAAAATTCGCGCAGGGCCCTCTTGTTCTTCTAAGGATTATTATTATTATTTTTTTTTTTTTTTTTTTTTTTTTTTACGTCTTCCGGGGCTTTTTGGGGGCCTTAACATGCTCAAAAACTCTTGAAAATTGGCACACACATTGGAATCCGCGGCCATTAGGACGCCGGAGAGGCTGGTACCCGGGCGTGGCAGGGGGGCTCGACAGCGCCCCCTTGAAAAAAGTCTGAAAATTTGGTCCATATATTAAACATGCTTGCACGTATTAGTATGAAACTCGGTACACATATAGACCTCATCGGGCCGAACAACTTTCGCGCTCTAAGTTAATCGCCACGCCAACAGGAAGTCAGCTATTAAGGGTTGTTTGAAAAACGCATGCTCTGGAATTTGATATACTCCTCCTAGACGATTAATCCGATCGCCACCAAACTCGGTCAGCATGAAGTCAAGACACTGATGATTAAAAATTGCCAGGGGATTTTTGATATCTCGAACGGTTTGGCCGTGGCGAGGCAACGAATTTATGGCGAGAAAAAGGAAACAGGAAATGTGTTATAACGTCTTAATACATATGTTGATCTTTATGAAACTTCACGAGTGTGTTCGTTATAGGAGTCTGATCACATGGATGTGACTATTGTGAGTCAAAGTTATAGCGCCACCAACTGGCAGCAGGAAGTGTATCACTTTTTGAAATGTTTTGAGATCACCCTCTTATTTTTACCTGATTTGCTTCAAACTTCATCAGTGTAATGTCAATACACAGCAGATGTAGACCTATGACAGGATTTTTGATATTTGAAATATTGTTGCCATGGCAACAGGTCAAACTGTAATAATATTCTTGAGTGTTTTTGAGGCTCTTAACATGCTTCAAATTGCATGAAACTCGACACACACATCAATATTGTCAACCAGTAGACATGGACAAAGCCATAGAAATGGGCGTGGTGGAGGGGCTCAGTAGCGCCACCTTTTGACAAAAGTGGGGGGTTAGTTTTTCCTACAGTCACCAAACTCGGTACACATATTGTTCTCATCAAGCCGGACAATTTTCTAATTTACATTCATTAGCTCCGACCAACAGGAAGTCAGCTATTTTGGTTTGAATGTTAATTTTTTGAAAAAACAGGCTATGAATTTTATACTACTACTCCTACAGGGTTTATCCAATTTACACCAAGCTTTTTTAACTTGTTGCGAACACATTGAAGTTGTTTAATTGCAAACGGATTTTGGATATCTCAAACGATTTGGCCGTGGCGAGGCAACGAATTTATGGCGAGAAAAGGGAAACAGGAAATGTGTTATAACTTCTGCATACATTGATTGATGTTTATGAAACTTCAGGAGTGTGTTGGTTGTAGTAGTCTGATCACATGGATGTAACTATTGTGAGTCAAAGTTATAGCGCCACCAAATGGCAGCAAGAAGTGTATCACTTTTAAAATGCTTTGAGATCACCCTCTTATTTTTACCTGATTTGCTTCAAACTTCATCAGTGTAATGTCAATACACAGCAGATGTAGACCTATGACAGGATTTTTGATATTTGAAATATTGTTGCCATGGCAACAGGTCAAACTGTAATAATATTCTTGAGTGTTTTTGAGGCTCTTAACATGCTTCAAATTGCATGAAACTCGACACACACATCAATATTGTCAACCAGTAGACATGGACAAAGCCATAGAAATGGGCGTGGTGGAGGGGCTCAGTAGCGCCACCTTTTGACAAAAGTGGGGGGTTAGTTTTGCCTACAGTCACCAAACTCGGTACACATATTATTCTCATCAAGCCGGACAATTTTCTAATTTACATTCATTAGCTCCGACCAACAGGAAGTCAGCTATTTTGGTTTGAATGTTAATTTTTTGAAAAAACAGGCTATGAATTTTATACTACTACTCCTACAGGGTTTATCCAATTTACACCAAGCTTTTTTTAACTTGTTGCTAACACATTGAAGTTGTTTAATTGCAAACGGATTTTGGATATCTCAAACGGTTTGGCCGTGGCGAGGCAACGAATTTATGGCAAGAAAAGGGAAACAAAGTGTTATAACTTCTGCATACATTAATTGATTTTGATGAAACTTTGGCTTAGTCTTCGTTGTACAAGGCTGATCACATGGATTTGACTATTGTGATTCAAAGTCATAGCGCCACCAACTGGAAGCAGAAAATGTGTCACTTTCAGCATACATTGAGATCACCCTCTTATTTTTACCTGATTTGCTTCAAAATTCATCAGAATAATGTTAAAACTTGGCACATGTAATCCTTTGAAAATGGGCAGGGAGGAGGGGCTCTATAACGGCACCTTGTAGTGCAGTAAATGTGGAGTGAATTTGACATAGTCCTTTGATGTTTAACCGTTTTAAGTGCCTATTGCCCGCTGTGCACAGTTGCCCTGAAGCCACCGGGGTGGCGGTGCCACCGGGCTTGGGCCCGCCATCGCTGCTCGCAGCTATATTTATTTATTTTTTTTTATTTATTTATTTTTTTTTTTTCCGTCTTCCGGGGCTTTTTGGGGGCCTTAACATGCTCAAAAACTCTTGAAAATTGGCACACACATTGGAATCCGCGGCCATTAGGACGCCGGAGAGGCTGGTACCCGGGCGTGGCAGGGGGGCTCGACAGCGCCCCCTTGAAAAAAGTCTGAAAATTTGGTCCATATATTAAACACGCTTGCACGTATTAGTATGAAACTCGGTACACATATAGACCTCATCGGGCCGAACAACTTTCGCGCTCTAAGTTAATCGCCACGCCAACAGGAAGTCAGCTATTAAGGGTTGTTTGAAAAACGCATGCTCTGGAATTTGATATACTCCTCCTAGACGATTAATCCGATCGCCACCAAACTCGGTCAGCATGAAGTCAAGACACCGATGATTAAAAATTGCCAGGGGATTTTTGATATCTCGAACGGTTTGGCCGTGGCGAGGCAACGAATTTATGGCGAGAAAAAGGAAACAGGAAATGTGTTATAACGTCTTAATACATATATTGATCTTTATGAAACTTCACGAGTGTGTTCGTTATAGGAGTCTGATCACATGGATGTGACTATTGTGAGTCAAAGTTATAGCGCCACCAACTGGCAGCAGGAAGTGTATCACTTTTTGAAATGTTTTGAGATCACCCTCTTATTTTTACCTGATTTGCTTCAAACTTCATCAGTGTAATGTCAATACACAGCAGATGTAGACCTATGACAGGATTTTTGATATTTGAAATATTGTTGCCATGGCAACAGGTCAAACTGTAATAATATTCTTGAGTGTTTTTGAGGCTCTTAACATGCTTCAAATTGCATGAAACTCGACACACACATCAATATTGTCAACCAGTAGACATGGACAAAGCCATAGAAATGGGCGTGGTGGAGGGGCTCAGTAGCGCCACCTTTTGACAAAAGTGGGGGTTAGTTTTTCCTACAGTCACCAAACTCGGTACACATATTATTCTCATCAAGCCGGACAATTTTCTAATTTACATTCATTAGCTCCGACCAACAGGAAGTCAGCTATTTTGGTTTGAATGTTAATTTTTTGAAAAAACAGGCTATGAATTTTATACTACTACTCCTACAGGGTTTATCCAATTTACACCAAGCTTTTTTAACTTGTTGCGAACACATTGAAGTTGTTTAATTGCAAACGGATTTTGGATATCTCAAACGGTTTGGCCGTGGCGAGGCAACGAATTTATGGCGAGAAAAGGGAAACAGGAAATGTGTTATAACTTCTGCATACATTGATTGATGTTTATGAAACTTCAGGAGTGTGTTGGTTGTAGTAGTCTGATCACATGGATGTAACTATTGTGAGTCAAAGTTATAGCGCCACCAAATGGCAGCAAGAAGTGTATCACTTTTAAAATGCTTTGAGATCACCCTCTTATTTTTACCTGATTTGCTTCAAACTTCATCAGTGTAATGTCAATACACAGCAGATGTAGACCTATGACAGGATTTTTGATATTTGAAATATTGTTGCCATGACAACAGGTCAAACTGTAATAATATTCTTGAGTGTTTTTGAGGCTCTTAACATGCTTCAAATTGCATGAAACTCGACACACACAACAATATTGTCAACCAGTAGACATGGACAAAGCCATAGAAATGGGCGTGGTGGAGGGGCTCAGTAGCGCCACCTTTTGACAAAAGTGGGGGGGTTAGTTTTTCCTACAGTCACCAAACTCGGTACACATATTATTCTCATCAAGCCGGACAATTTTCTAATTTACATTCATTAGCTCCGACCAACAGGAAGTCAGCTATTTTGGTTTGAATGTTAATTTTTTGAAAAAACAGGCTATGAATTTTATACTACTACTCCTACAGGGTTTATCCAATTTACACCAAGCTTTTTTTAACTTGTTGCGAACACATTGAAGTTGTTTAATTGCAAACGGATTTTGGATATCTCAAACGGTTTGGCCGTGGCGAGGCAACGAATTTATGGCGAGAAAAGGGAAACAGGAAATGTGTTATAACTTCTGCATACATTGATTGATGTTTATGAAACTTCAGGAGTGTGTTGGTTGTAGTAGTCTGATCACATGGATGTAACTATTGTGAGTCAAAGTTATAGCGCCACCAAATGGCAGCAAGAAGTGTATCACTTTTAAAATGCTTTGAGATCACCCTCTTATTTTTACCTGATTTGCTTCAAACTTCATCAGTGTAATGTCAATACACAGCAGATGTAGACCTATGACAGGATTTTTGATATTTGAAATATTGTTGCCATGACAACAGGTCAAACTGTAATAATATTCTTGAGTGTTTTTGAGGCTCTTAACATGCTTCAAATTGCATGAAACTCGACACACACAACAATATCGTCAACCAGTAGACATGGACAAAGCCATAGAAATGGGCGTGGTGGAGGGGCTCAGTAGCGCCACCTTTTGACAAAAGTGGGGGGGTTAGTTTTTCCTACAGTCACCAAACTCGGTACACATATTATTCTCATCAAGCCGGACAATTTTCTAATTTACATTCATTAGCTCCGACCAACAGGAAGTCAGCTATTTTGGTTTGAATGTTAATTTTTTGAAAAAACAGGCTATGAATTTTATACTACTACTCCTACAGGGTTTATCCAATTTACACCAAGCTTTTTTTAACTTGTTGCTAACACATTGAAGTTGTTTAATTGCAAACGGATTTTGGATATCTCAAACGGTTTGGCCGTGGCGAGGCAACGAATTTATGGCAAGAAAAGGGAAACAAAGTGTTATAACTTCTGCATACATTAATTGATTTTGATGAAACTTTGGCTTAGTCTTCGTTGTACAAGGCTGATCACATGGATTTGACTATTGTGATTCAAAGTCATAGCGCCACCAACTGGAAGCAGAAAATGTGTCACTTTCAGCATACATTGAGATCACCCTCTTATTTTTACCTGATTTGCTTCAAAATTCATCAGAATAATGTTAAAACTTGGCACATGTAATCCTTTGAAAATGGGCAGGGAGGAGGGGCTCTATAACGGCACCTTGTAGTGCAGTAAATGTGGAGTGAATTTGACATAGTCCTTTGATGTTTAACCGTTTTAAATGCCTATTGCCCGCTGTGCACAGTTGCCCTGAAGCCACCGGGGTGGCGGTGCCACCGGGCTTGGGCCCGCCATCGCTGCTCGCAGCTATATTTAGGGCCCAAGCGAAAATTCGCGCAGGGCCCTCTTGTTCTTCTAAGGATTATTATTATTTTTTTATTTTTTTATTTTTTTATTTTTTTATTTTTTTTTCCGTCTTCCGGGGCTTTTTGGGGGCCTTAACATGCTCAAAAACTCTTGAAAATTGGCACACACATTGGAATCCGCGGCCATTAGGACGCCGGAGAGGCTGGTACCCGGGCGTGGCAGGGGGGCTCGACAGCGCCCCCTTGAAAAAAGTCTGAAAATTTGGTCCATATATTAAACATGCTTGCACGTATTAGTATGAAACTCGGTACACATATAGACCTCATCGGGCCGAACAACTTTCGCGCTCTAAGTTAATCGCCACGCCAACAGGAAGTCAGCTATTAAGGGTTGTTTGAAAAACGCATGCTCTGGAATTTGATATACTCCTCCTAGACGATTAATCCGATCGCCACCAAACTCGGTCAGCATGAAGTCAAGACACTGATGATTAAAAATTGCCAGGGGATTTTTGATATCTCGAACGGTTTGGCCGTGGCGAGGCAACGAATTTATGGCGAGAAAAAGGAAACAGGAAATGTGTTATAACGTCTTAATACATATATTGATCTTTATGAAACTTCACGAGTGTGTTCGTTATAGGAGTCTGATCACATGGATGTGACTATTGTGAGTCAAAGTTATAGCGCCACCAACTGGCAGCAGGAAGTGTATCACTTTTTGAAATGTTTTGAGATCACCCTCTTATTTTTACCTGATTTGCTTCAAACTTCATCAGTGTAATGTCAATACACAGCAGATGTAGACCTATGACAGGATTTTTGATATTTGAAATATTGTTGCCATGGCAACAGGTCAAACTGTAATAATATTCTTGAGTGTTTTTGAGGCTCTTAACATGCTTCAAATTGCATGAAACTCGACACACACATCAATATTGTCAACCAGTAGACATGGACAAAGCCATAGAAATGGGCGTGGTGGAGGGGCTCAGTAGCGCCACCTTTTGACAAAAGTGGGGGGTTAGTTTTTCCTACAGTCACCAAACTCGGTACACATATTATTCTCATCAAGCCGGACAATTTTCTAATTTACATTCATTAGCTCCGACCAACAGGAAGTCAGCTATTTTGGTTTGAATGTTAATTTTTTGAAAAAACAGGCTATGAATTTTATACTACTACTCCTACAGGGTTTATCCAATTTACACCAAGCTTTTTTTAACTTGTTGCGAACACATTGAAGTTGTTTAATTGCAAACGGATTTTGGATATCTCAAACGGTTTGGCCGTGGCGAGGCAACGAATTTATGGCGAGAAAAGGGAAACAGGAAATGTGTTATAACTTCTGCATACATTGATTGATGTTTATGAAACTTCAGGAGTGTGTTGGTTGTAGTAGTCTGATCACATGGATGTAACTATTATGAGTCAAAGTTATAGCGCCACCAAATGGCAGCAAGAAGTGTATCACTTTTAAAATGCTTTGAGATCACCCTCTTATTTTTACCTGATTTGCTTCAAACTTCATCAGTGTAATGTCAATACACAGCAGATGTAGACCTATGACAGGATTTTTGATATTTGAAATATTGTTGCCATGGCAACAGGTCAAACTGTAATAATATTCTTGAGTGGTTTTGAGGCTCTTAACATGCTTCAAATTGCATGAAACTCGACACACACATCAATATTGTCAACCAGTAGACATGGACAAAGCCATAGAAATGGGCGTGGTGGAGGGGTTCAGTAGCGCCACCTTTTGACAAAAGTGGGGGGGGTTAGTTTTTCCTACAGTCACCAAACTCGGTACACATATTATTCTCATCAAGCCGGACAATTTTCTAATTTACATTCATTAGCTCCGACCAACAGGAAGTCAGCTATTTTGGTTTGAATGTTAATTTTTTGAAAAAACAGGCTATGAATTTTATACTACTACTCCTACAGGGTTTATCCAATTTACACCAAGCTTTTTTTAACTTGTTGCTAACACATTGAAGTTGTTTAATTGCAAACGGATTTTGGATATCTCAAACGGTTTGGCCGTGGCGAGGCAACGAATTTATGGCAAGAAAAGGGAAACAAAGTGTTATAACTTCTGCATACATTAATTGATTTTGATGAAACTTTGGCTTAGTCTTCGTTGTACAAGGCTGATCACATGGATTTGACTATTGTGATTCAAAGTCATAGCGCCACCAACTGGAAGCAGAAAATGTGTCACTTTCAGCATACATTGAGATCACCCTCTTATTTTTACCTGATTTGCTTCAAAATTCATCAGAATAATGTTAAAACTTGGCACATGTAATCCTTTGAAAATGGGCAGGGAGGAGGGGCTCTATAACGGCACCTTGTAGTGCAGTAAATGTGGAGTGAATTTGACATAGTCCTTTGATGTTTAACCGTTTTAAGTGCCTATTGCCCGCTGTGCACAGTTGCCCTGAAGCCACCGGGGTGGCGGTGCCACCGGGCTTGGGCCCGCCATCGCTGCTCGCAGCTATATTTATTATTATTATTTTTAGGTTTTGGGTTTTTTTGGGGCCCTTAACATGCTCAAAAACTCTTGAAATTTTGCACATGGGTCAGAACCCGCGGCCATTACAGCCGGACAGAAGCTGGTACCTGGGCGTGGCAGGGGGGCTCGACAGCGCCCCCTTGAATGGGGTCCGAAAACATGGTCCATATATCAAACACGCTTGCACATACAAGTATAAAACTCGGTACACATATAGACCTCATCGGGCCGAACAACTTTCGTGCTCTAAGTTATACGTCACCTCAACAGGAAGTCAGCTATTATGGGTTGTTTGAAAAACGCATGCTCTGGAATTTGATATACTCCTCCTAGACGATTAATCCGATCGCCACCAAACTCGGTCAGCATGAAGTCAAGACATTGATGATGAAAAATTGCCAGCGGATTTTTGATATCTCGAACGGTTTGGCCGTGGCGAGGCAACAAATTTATGGTGAGAAAAGGGAAACAGGAAGTGTGTTATAACTTCTGCATACATTGATTGATCTTTATGAAACTTCACAAGTGTGTTGGTTGTAGTAGTCCGATCACATGGATGTGACTATTGTGAGTCAAAGTCATAGCACCACCAACTGGCAGCAGGAAGTGTGTCACTTTCAAAATGCTTTGAGATCACCATCTTATTTTTATCCGATTTGCTTCAAACTTCACCAGAATAATGTTAAGACATGAATGTAGACCTTTGAAAAGAATAGTGATATCACAAACACTGTTGCCATGGCAACGCATCGAACTTTAATATTAGTTTTGGAAGCTTTTGAGACTCTTAACATGCTTCAAATTGCATGAAACTCAATGCACACATCAGAGATATCAACCAGCAGACATGGGCAAAACCGTAGAAACGGGCGGGGAGCAGGGCCTCTATAGCGCCACCTTTTGACAAAAGTGGGGGGGTTAGTTTATCCTACAGTCACCAAACTCGGTACACTTATTGTTCTCATTAAGCCGGATAATTTTCTAATTTACAGTCATTAGCTCCGACCAACAGGAAGTCTGCTATTTTGGTTTGAATGTGGATTTTTTGACAAAACAGGCTCTGAATTTTAAACTACTACTTCTAGGGAGTTTATTCAATTCAGACCAACCATTTTTTACATGTTGCTAAGACATTGAAGATGTTAAATTGAGAATGGATAATGGATATCTCGAACCGTCTTGCCATGGTAATAGACTGAAGTAATGTAAAAAAGGTAAACGGAATGACTCATATTCTCTATTAAAAAAAACACTATACACAATTAAATTATATATAGAATAATATAGATGTTTGAAATAAACACATTTTATTCATTTTTTTCCAATTCAAAAAGCATGTGTAATTAAAAATAGGCAGATTAATCCATTTTTCAATCAAATATAATTAATGTCTTACATAGAGTAACAACTAGAGGGCAGCATATACCTATTTTTAAAACAGGGTTGGATAAATCAAGCATATATTATCATTTTGATATATAAATAGAAAAAATAATTTGTTTTAATTATACTGTTTGTGCAGGTATATTTAAAAAATGATCACAGACTACTTTGTCACAATTAAGATTTTTTTTGTTTTGTTTTTTAAATGATCTTCTCAATCTGTCTCAGTCTCTCTCTCTCTCTCTTTCTCTCCTCCCCCATACATGAACATGTGTGTGTGTAAGACATGAACCTTATTATTACCTGAGACTGACATTAAAATTGTCTTTGCAGGTTCTGTGATTTGGCTCTATTTATTATTTTTTTCATTTTATTTTTTATCTTCTATCACACATATTAAAATTAAATGAAAGCATGGTTTTGGTGCATAAGATTGGTGCACAGACAACAGCTCAGGGACGTCAAAAAACACATGAAGAGAAGTGTGAGGATTATACAACATCAGCAATCGCAGTTATTCACATTAAGGCTGGATTTTTTTTTTAGAGCACTGTGGAGTTTGCACAAATAACAGTATGTAATTTGGTCTAGAATTTTTCTAGGGGTTGTCTGAAGCCAAGTTCAGGCTGCACGATTTTCAAAGTAGTCAGGTCACTGTTCTTTTCATACTGCATGATTATCTTGGCCAGCATTCAGTCGCTGCTGTGTTCAAACTGCACAATGGATTGTGACAGAAGGTATCACACTGCATGAATTTACAATAGGAAGAATCGCGGACAACTCTGTCTGACATGCAAACTACGTTTCACAACCAAACACACGGGAGATGTGACAAGGAAAAAATGCGATATCACGCATGCACGACCAGAGTTCTCATGTGAGACTGGGTTTATTATTAAAAACGATAGCCCACAAGAAGCTTGCAATACGAATTTCATCTCTCTCTAAAAAACACAAGAGGGCGCTGCAGCACCTGCAGCATCCCTACATCCACCACTCTGGCTGCACGCAATACATTGCTCTGACGTCAGTATCATCAGAGTTGTATATCCACGGGTAAAATGGATCTAGTTTTAAAGCCGAATATGACGGCACCGATCTGGAAGTAATTTGGTTTCAAACCAGATAACAAAGGGCAACCAAACGACATTGAGAAGGCAATATGTCGTATGTGTAAAAGAGAAATATCCGTGAAAAGCGCTAACACCACAAACTTATGGACTCGCCTGAAGACACATCACTCCACAGAATTCGCCGAAATCACGAAGACATCCGCGCATCAGTCTCGTCAATTGCCTATAACGCAGGCTTTTGAACAATCAACTAAGTATAAACGAGACAGTTTCAGATGGCGCTCTTTGACTGAGAGTGTAATGCGATACAAAATGGAAATGCAGCCATTCAATAAAGTCGAAAAATCAGCATTTAAAGAATTGCTGCAAAACTTCGACAAGCAATATGACCTTCCAGGTAAAATTTACATGTCAAAAACAGCAATTCCAAATTTATACAGGGAAGTAAAGGATGCTATTAGAGAGAGATGTGTGCATCATCGCGGACTTTGCGGTGATCTGAAATCACCGCGATGAGGTCAAACAATCGCGGTGAGATGATTATTTAATTTTTGTGACAGCCCTAGCTGTAACAGAGCACTCACGTAACAGAGCACTGATTTGCCTGTGATTTCTGGCATTTGTCTGCAATTTCACAAAACCTGTCGGTGAACTAAAATCAGGGCTAAAATCATGCAGTCTGAACTTGCAAGGAGAAAAAACTCAAACATTTCAGATTATGATGATATTCTGCACTTATTTAAAATTGATTTAGAACATTCTGTGACATGAAAGTCATCTCAATTTAAACGATCTCATGCATGTGGATTTTGTGGTTTGTCATCATTGGAGCATCAGCCGCTGCAGTAAATGTGGTGTGAAATTGACATAGTACTTTAACCGTTTAAAATGCCCATTGCCCACCGTGCACAGTTGACCTGAAGCCACCGGGGTGGTGATGCCACCGGGCTTTGGCCCGTCATCGCTGCCCGCAGCTATATTTTTTATTTTTTTTCTAAGTTTTTGGGGCCCTTAATATGCTCAAAAACTCTTGAAATTTTGCACACGGGTCAAAAACCGCGGCCAATACAGCCGGGCAGAAGCTGGTACCCGGGCGTGGCAGAGGGGCTCGACAGCGCCCCCTTGAATTGGGCCCGAAAACTTGGTCCATATATCAAACATGCTTGCACATATAATTCTAAAACTCGGTACACATATAGACCTCATCGGGCCGAACAACTTTAGTACTCAAAGTTATACGTTACCTCAACAGGAAGTCAGCTATTATGGGTTGTTTGAAAAACGCATGCTCTGGAATTTGATATACTCCTCCTAGGCAATTAATCCGATCACCACCAAACTCGGTCAGCATGA
This sequence comes from Chanodichthys erythropterus, assembly GCF_024489055.1. Taxonomy (NCBI): domain Eukaryota; kingdom Metazoa; phylum Chordata; class Actinopteri; order Cypriniformes; family Xenocyprididae; genus Chanodichthys; species Chanodichthys erythropterus. The sequence continues at coordinate 27,619,668 of NC_090224.1, read as the reverse complement.
AGTCAAGACATTGATGATAAAAAATTGCCAGCGGATTTTTGATATCTCGAACGGTTTGGCCGTAGCGAGGCAACAAATTTATGGCGAGAAAAGGGAAACAGGAAGTATGTTATAACTTCTGCATACATTGATTGATGTTTATGAAACGGTGTGTTCGTTATAGGAGTCTGATCACATGGATGTGACTATTGTGAGTCAAAGTTATAGCGCCACCAACTGGCAGCAAGAAGTGTGTCACTTTCAAAATGCATTGAGTTCACTCTGTTATGTGTACCTGATTTGCTTCAAACTTCATCAGTGTAATGTCAATACACAGCAGATGTAGACCTGTGACAGGATTCCTGATATTTTAAATATTGTTGCCATGGCAACACATCAAACTTTAATAATATTCTTGAGTGTTTTTGAGGCTCTTAACATCCTTTAAATTGCATGAAACTCGATACACACTTCAATATTGTCAATCAGTAGACATGGACAAAGCCATAGAAATGGGCGTGGTGGAGGGGCTCAGTAGCGCCACCTTTTGACAAAAGTGGGGGGGTTCGTTTTTTCTACAGTCACCAAACTCGGTACACATATTGTTCTCATCAAGCTGGACAATTTTCTAATTTACATTCATTAGCTCCAACCAACAGGAAGTCAGCTATTTTGGTTTGAATGTTAATTTTTTGAAAAAACAGGCTTTGAATTTAATACTACTACTCCAACAGGGTTTATACAATTTACACCAAACTTTTTTTACTTGGTGCTAATACACTGAAGTTGTTTAATTGCAAACGGATTTTGGATATCTCAAATGGTTTGGCCGTGGCGAGGCAACGAATTAATAGCAAGAAAAGGGAAACAAAGTGTTATAACTTCTGCATACATTAATTGATTTTGATGAATCTTCGGCTGTGTCTTCGTTCTACAAGGCTGATCACATAGATGTGACTATTGTGAGTCAAAGTTATAGCGCCACCAACTGGCAGCAGGAAATGTGTTACTTTCAGCATGCTTTGAGATCACCATCTTATGTTTACCCTATTTGCTTCAAACTTCATCAGAATAATGTTAAAACTTGGCACATGTAATCCTTTGAAAATGGGCAGGGAGGCGGGGCTCTATAGCGGCACCTTGTAGTGCAGTAAATGTGGAGTGAATTTGACATAGTCCTTTGATGTTTAACCATTTTAAATGCCTATTGGCCGCTGTGCACAGTTGCCCTGAAGCCACTTCAGTGGCGGTGCCACCGGGCTTGGGCCCGCCTTCGCTGCTCGCAGCTATATTTATTATTCTTCTCCAAAGTGAATCGCATTTTGAGGGCCTAAACGTGCTCGAAAACTCATGATACATTGCACATGCGTAAGAAGTGGTGAAAATTTACGTCTGTTATGGGTCGCAGCATTAGGCGTGGCAAAATGGCTCAATAGCGCCACGTAACGTAGTGCCCCTCGCACTACATTTCACGTAGATTTTGAAATTCAGTACTCACATTTAACAGCCCAGTATGTACAAAAAAGTCTCTTGGAGCAAAATCTGAAACCAAACAGGAAGTCAGATATTTTGAATTAACTTGCCATTTTTTGCCATTTTCAAGCGTTTCACTTTAATGAACTCCTCCTAGAGCTTTAATTAAATCAATGTCATATTTGGTCAGTCTAATCTAAAGGCCTTCGCGATGTTTCATTGCGAAAATCTAGAGTTTTCACCAAAGGGCGTGTCCGGGGCGGCCTGACAAATTTTGATGTTTTGCCATGAAACAGGAAGTTGTTGTAACTCGGGTATACAATGTTCAATCTGCTCCAGGCTTCACATGCTCTATTAGAGTCCTGACCTGAAGACATCTACATGACACTATTCAGTTACAGTCATAGCACCACCTGCGGGACACAGGAAATGACATGTTTTACACTGTGATTAACTCCTTCTAGTGATTTAACCAGATCAACATAATTTGTTATCAGTCTAATCTCGATGTTAATTTGCAAAGATCTTGAGTTTACGTTGGAGGGCGTGTCCATGGCAGCCTGACAAATTATGATGTTTCGCCATGAAAGAGGAAGCTGTTGTAACTCAGGCATACAATGTCCAATCTGCCCCAAACTTCACATGTATGATAAGAGTCCTGGCCTAAAGAGATCTATATGCCAATTTTCACTTAATCATAGCGCCACCTGTTGGCAGTAGGAAGTGTGGCACTTTTAAATGATTTTGCCATAATTCTCCTGTATTTTCTTCCTTACATGCATGTCACCCACTTTTCACTGTTTTCCTAAGGCCAATGAGTGGTGGTGAGTCTTGGTGCGAGGGCTCTTTCATCGCTGCTTGCAGCTTTAATTAAATGTGTATCTTTATTGTGTTTGTCCTATTGTTTGTAATTTGTTCTTTTTTATATAACAAAATTAAAATAACTATCTGATATATATATATATATATATATATATATATATAAACACATATATATATATATATATATATATATATATATATACACACATATATATATATATATATATATATATATATATATATGTATATATCAGATAGTTATTTTAATTTTGTTATATAAAAAAGAACAATATGTGTGTGTATATATATATATATATATATATATATATATATATATATATATATATATATATATATATATATATATATTGTTATCATGAAATAAAAATTCTCATATCATGAAATAATCCATCCTGTATTCCACAATGACAAATCTGGTCACCCTATCCATATTGTATGTCCATATTTTTGTACCTTAAATGTTACATATAAATACCTATGTATAAACAATGAAACCAGGCTGTAAAAAACAAATGTTTTCAACATTTTACATAATTTTATGGAAATACTTTTGTACATGGTAAATCTGATAAGACATCAGATTCTACAAAAAGGCGACCCTGTAGCTCAGCCTCACAATGAAACGTATCTATTTCTAAAGTAATTTCAGTGAAAGAGGATTTATTAATCAGTGACACTGATAGATGATTTATTTGAGTGTGGTTAACTGGAATTTATATATGGACTTTTAGATGCTTTGACTTACATATGAGTAAGCATTCTCAGGTTGTAGAAGGAATGCCTTTCTAACCTTCTCAGAGAGACATCCACAGACAGATATCTGAGGAAAGAGAAAATGCTGGTAAAATCCAGAGTTTTATAATAATGCTAGGTTATTTCAAGTTAAAACCCCTCAGCAGACAGAGAGAGAGAGAGAGAGAGAGAGAGAGAGAGAGAGAGAGAACTGTTCATTGAACTCCTTTCAATCTTAATGATGAAATCAGCCCATGATTTCAGTCTTGGCTAGTGCACTCTCCATCATGTATTCATGTAGGGAAGAAGGAGAGTAAATGTAGCACATCAAATTTCTTCAAACACAAACATTCTAGGGCAGTGGTCGTCAACCCGATCTTTATCACTGTTCCAGCAGCTCCCGAAAATAACAGAAATATGAGTACAAAAATACATTACATTTCTCCAGTCTTTGTACTGTATTTTTGTATTTATTTTTATTTTATTTTCAGGAGCTACTGGGACAGTGATAAACTTAAATAGCCCACATCATGCCTGAGTCTGTAAACGGCTATTAACAGAGGCCAGAGATGCTGAAGACGGAGGTGAAGACGAACGCAAAGAGGAGAAAATTCTGTAGCAGGCAGAGCAGCAGTTTTTGTTTCATGCTTTTTTTGTGTGTAGCATATAATTTCACAAAGATAAAGTCAGACTGTTCTGTTTTTAATTTAAATCTCGAATTTAAATCTAATTCAAATAAAAAAACAACAACAACTGCTTATGCAACATGTAGCATCTTTGTTTGGATCAGGATTATAATGCAGTGGTTACCTCTAATTTGAAATTGCTAGATATTTTTGTTTAAAGGTGCCCTGGAATTAAATATTGAATTTACCTTGGCATAGTTGAATAACAAGAGTTCAGTACATGGAAAAGACATACACTGAGTTTCAAACTCCATTGTTTCCTCCTTCTTATATAAATCTCATTTGTTTAAAAGACCTCAGAAGAACAGGCGAATCTCAACATAACACTGAATGTTACATAATAGTCGGGGTGTACACCCCCAATATTTGCATATGCCAGCCCATGTTCAAGCCATTAGACAAAGGCAAAACGTCTGGATGTGCACAGCAGAATCATCAGACTAGGTAAGCAAGCAAGAACAATAGCGAAAAATGGCAGATGGAGCAATAATAACTGTCATGATCCATGATATCATGATATTTTTAGTGATATTTGTGAATTGTCTTTCTAAATGTTTCGTTAGCATGTTGCTAATTTACTGTTAAATGTGGTTAAAGTTACCATCGTTTATTACTGTATTCACAGAGACAAGAGAGCCGTCGCTATTTTCATTTTTAAACACTTGCAGTCTGTTTAATTCATAAACTCAACTTCATTCTTTATAAATCTCTCCAAAGTGTGTAATGTTAGCTTTAGCCACGGAGCATACTATCAAACTCATTCGGAATCAAATGTAAACATGCAAATAAATACAATACTCACATGATCCGATGTATGCATGCAGCATGCATGACGAACATCTTGTAAAGATCCATTTTGAGGGTTATATTAGCTGTGTGAACTGTGTTTATGCTGTTCAAGGCAAGCGCGAGCTCCGGGGCGGGGGGAGCACGAGAATTAAAGGGGCCGCAACATATATATTGGCGCATAGTTAATGATGCCCCAAAATAGGCAGTTAAAAAAATTAATTAAAAAAATCTATGGGGTATTTTGAGCTGAAACTTCACAGACACATTCAGGGGACACCTTAGACTTATAATACATCTTTTAAAAAAAAGTTCTAGGGCACCTTTAAGACCAACTTGCTTGTTACACAAATAAACAATATAATATAATAATAATAATAATAATAATAATAAAATATATATATATATATATATATATATATATATATATATATATATATATATATATATATATATATATATATATTTTTTTTTTTTTTTTTTTTTTTTTTAATAACTACTGTAATGTCAAATGGCTTTGTCTCTAAAAAAAAAAAAGTACTTACATTCTCGAGATATTGACCATATTTGCAAAAGCATCTTGGGGAACTGTCATCAGGCTTGTCTCGTAGAGACTTCTAGAAATGAAAAGATAATTACAACTTATATTTACATTTACATACAATAACATATAAAAAATGTTGTACCATTTCAAAGAACATCATTCAAATAAATACATTCCTACTCATTTCTTATTATTTCTATTTTCCACATTTATAATAATCCGCTTGTTAAGATGTAATGAATATTGTTTTTTGTCCAAGTCATCACTCTGTTTCAAATGAGAATAAAGCCGTTTATGAGCACTATTTATTTTTTAGCACACATTCAAGTTATAGCTCTTAAAAACACATGGTGCACACTAGTCTCTGGGTTCACGGCATCCCAGACACCAATATTTGAACAATTCAGAAAATATGAAACACTGTCTGGCCAATAGAGTTTTTGGTATGGAGATAAAGCTTGGGATCATGATATTACGGGATTACAACACACCATGAGTGTATATTAACACAATGCTGTTTGCTTTTGGCATCTGATAGAGCGCTTGGATCCGGAAAAGATGACATGTGACATTAGACTTAACATTGTAAATTCATCAAAACCATGAAGTTATATAAATCACATAGTGACCAAAAAAATCTAAAATGAAAATTAAATCCATATTACAGTTTATTTTAATTGCTAACATACTTTTGTCCAATCTGTAGTCACATTTTCAAAACTCTAAACACATTTAGCACAACATCCAACACAATTCATGTCATTTTCACACAAAATGCAGTCAATTAAAACGTTTCTAAAATGCTTAAATTTTCTTTTCATATAGGCTTACACCAAAATCATGGATCTTTCTGATCTTATTTACAAATGCTTAAACACAGCATGTCAGAAATGAAGACAGAATGTTCCAATCATTAAATATATTATAAAACCTATACTTTTGCAACAAGAGCAGCTCAAAAGTATTGACAAAATATATAAAACAAATACTGAAACAATTGATAAGCATTTTTAATTGGCAGATCACTGAAATATTGAGAAATAGCAGATTCCAATCTCAGTTGGAGGCATAGTCAGGTGTTGAAGTTCTTTCATTTCATGGACATATAAAATAGGACTGTTTGAATTGGATTTGTTCAGTGTGTATGCAGAACAACACAGAGAAGCAGAGAGAAAAAAAAGTCTGGGTGAGGGAGAGGAATAGATGGAGCAGAGGAGTAGATGGATCAGGACATGGGAGAAGAAGAGGTATATGGGATATTGTGCATCTTTATGGTTTCTCCCCTTACACATATGGAACCTATAAAAGCTTATTTCTGCCATGCATAGAAAATAAAAAAGGTAATTGTGTCTTTTTATCTCACAATTCTGACTTTTTTTCTACAGTTTATATAGCACAATTCTGAGAACAAAAAGTCAGAATTGTGAGAAGTAAACTCACAATTGCAAGAAAAAAATAAATAAATTGTGAGATAAAAAGTCACAATTACCTTTTATGCTTTTTTATTCTGTGACGGAAATATAATATCCAAAGGCCATGTATGTTGGATTTGTTGTTGATCAATGGCAGCAATTTCATGTTTTCATTTCAGTAAAAGCTTCATACTACAACAATTTTACTACTACAAATCCATTACCACTGTTCCATATTTGCAAAATATGTGGTCTGCACAGGGTATTAACTACCAAGGGGACGCCATCCCATCCTCTATGGGGGCACCATCAATACCCCACCCCCACCCCCAGAAAGACATTTCAACCAACTGAAATTCTGCATAGGGGACTCATTTGACCAGTGGCTGCCCGGAGCATTTCTGTTACTTTCTTCTTCTGCTTCTTCTTCTTCTTCTTCTTTTTTTTTTTTTTACTGCACATTCTATAAAGTAATGACTCATTCACTTTTAGATAGTATGTTGCCAAGAATGCACATCAACACAAAAATGTAGAATGGCTTACATGTAAGTACTACTTTTACTGCAGTAAAAGGAAACTGAATTTTAAAAACAATGGATTTCATATTTGTTGCAGGTAGAACTGAAACATGACAAGTAATGCAGTTTTCATAATGCCATCAACTGTAAGTATTTTGACAGTCTTTGTGCTATGATTGACTATATGTTCATGTTGGATAGAAAATTAGTGCTAGTGTTTTGACAGAACAACTCGATTTGAATCAGGTTTGCTGTGTTTTGATAGAGTTAGTATATGTTGAAAAAGGTTTTTAGCATTTTGAAATGAACAGTTTGTATTTATTTATTCAACAAAATATGGTTTTGGGCAGAAAATTAACTATTTGATGAAATGTGTGATGTATGTGTGTTGCTGTACTGGTAAACGCTTGTTAGCAATTGTAAAAAACTGTAAACCTATTATTTACTGAAAATCTTTTCTTCCACCATAGCTCTCAAATCTGATTAGGGCCCGAGTACCGATGGTGTGAGGACCCTATTTGAATTGCTCCGTTTATTAGGGGCCAAGCACCGAAGGTGCGTAGGCACCTATTGTAACTGTTGGCGTTCCGTACTCTTATTAGGGCCCGAGCACCGATGGTGTGAGGACCCTATTGGAATTGCTCTGTTTATTATTATTATTATTAGGGCCCGAGCACCGATGGTGTGAGGACCCTATTGGAATTGCTCCGTTTATTATTAGGGGCCAAGCACCGAAGGTGCGGAGGCACCTATTGTATCCGTTAGATTTCTTTTTTTTTCTTCTTCTTCTTCTTCTTCCGCTCTTGAAGTCTATGACAGCCCATAGAACCGCTTGCGGGAAAGTTATGAAATTTGGCACACAGTTAGAGGACAGTCTGACCTATGCTCATAGCAAGATTGGAGTCTCTAACTCAATCCCTCTAGCGCCACCAGCTGTCCAAAGTTGCACTTATGTTTATGTTAATAACTTTTGAACCGTAAGGGTTAGAAACAAAATTCTAAACTCAAAATTCTTTTTTCCTCTGATTCCTTGGGTGAAGCTGAATCGATTGCACCCTATGACATCATTTTCCGTCATGAAAATTTTTCCGCCATTTTGAATTTTCTGAAAAACCTACTTTTTCGAACTCCTCCTAGACCGTTGCTCCGATTTTCATGAAAATTGAACCAGATCATCTTCAGACCAAGTCAATTCCTCAAACCGTTTTCGATAAACACGCGAATTAATTGTACGTAGAGCTTGCGAGTGAGGCTGTATTTCCGCAACGCTATATCGTATTCAGACCAAACTTGTTATAAGAAATCACAAGCATGACCTGAGGCATCATGCAGTGTTTCGGCGCAGCGCCACCTACTGGTGCAGAGATATGAAAAATGGCTATTTTTGCTTATAACTTCTGATGGGTTTGTCCAAAAATCATAAATTTGGACTCGTTGGATTCGGGGCATCATGCCAAGTCAAGTGATACCCAATTTTCCCATATCAGACATTTTGGCCGTCAGCCATTTTGAATTTTGTGCTAAAATGCTGTATTTTACGAACGCATTAGCGTATCGTTACGAAACTTGGTATGGGTCATCAGGACAATGCCCTGAAGGAGCCTGAGAAGTTTCGGCACAGCGCCACCTTGTGGTCAAAAGTTATAACAAAATTTACAAAAATGCTAATAACTTTTGACTGTATTCACCAATTGTAATGAAACTGGTCTCAGTAGATTCCTTGGGTCATGCTGAGAACATAGATATCAAATTTGCCATAGTCAGCTAAACTTCCTGTCCGCCATATTGTTTTTCTTTAAAAACCTACTTTTTCGAACTCCTCCTAGATCGTTGCTCCGATTTTCACCAAAATTGAACCGTGTCATCTTCAGACCATGCCAACAAAAAGTTATGGATTTCAAATCGATACGTCAAACCGTTTTCGTATACCAGAGCAATGAATTTGAGGCATGATGCAAAACAAACTCTTGAACCTGTATCTCCGCAATGCTTTATCATATTTAGACCAAACTTGGTACATCTCATCAAAATCATGACATGAGACATCATGCAGCGTTTCATCGCAGTGCCACCTACTGGTGCGGAGATAAGAAAAATGGTTATTTTTGCTTATACCTTTAGATGGGTTTGTCCAAAAATCATAACTTTGGTCTCGTTGGATTCAGGGAGTCATGCCGAGTCGAATGATATCCAATTTTCCCATTTCAACCATTTTGGCCGTCGTCCATTTTGAATTTTGTGCTAAAGTGCTATATTTTATGAATGCATTCAAGTATCGTTTTCTTTAAAAACATACTTTTTCGAACTCCTCCGTTGCTCCGATTTTCACCAAAATCGAACCGTATCATTTTCAGACCATGCAGACAAAAATTTATGGATTTCAAGTCGATATGTAAAACCGTTTCCGTACACCGGAGCAACAAATCTGAGGCATGATGCAAAAACGACTCATGAAGCTGTATCTCTGAAATGCTTTGACATATTGACACCAAACTTAGCGATTGTCATTGTCACCTCACTCTGACCATACCACATTAATTTGGTCACAGCGCCACCTATTGGTCGAAAGTGATGAAACAGTAAATCCTCTTTTTGTTTTCAGCTCTTTTGCCTAAAATTATCTTAATAGGTCTTTAATTGCTCACTGTTGCAGTTGGTCTGATGCTCACAGCCATGTTGGCTGGCTTCTTGTGCCGTTTTTGTGCTTGGCCCCGTAATTGCTGCTTGCAGCTATATTTAGGGGCCAAGCCCCGAAGGGGCTGTAGCCCCTATTGTAATTGTACGTTTTCCCTTTTATTATTATTATTCTTCCTCCCGAATGGGAGTCTATGGCAGCCCTATCAACGGAACATGAGAAAATGATGAAATTTGGCACAGTTGTAGAGATGCTCATGAATAGTGATTGGACCAAATTTGGAGTCTCTAGAACCAACTCTATAGCGCCACCACCAGTTCAAAATTTCAACATTCTAACGGTTTTAACATTTGAACTGTTTGTCATAGAAAAATTAAATTTAGTTCATCTGATTCGTCTCTTCATGCTGATGCTATTCAACTTCTTACATTAAGTCTCCACCCATTACAGTAGCGGCCATTTTGAAAAGTACAGTATTTGTTTTTTTCGCTTCTCCTCCTTCAAAATTTGTCCAATTTTGTCCAATCTTTGATCAGATTATCTTTGGACTGAGCCGCACAGAAATGACTGAACAGATTTTTTTTATTCATCTTTGTTCAAAGGTTATGATGTCACGAAGTTAACGAGGTCGACCCGAAATTAGTATAGAGGCTGTATCTCGGCCAAACTTTGAGCAATCGAAACAAAAATTGGTACGCTTCATCAGAACCATGGTCTGAGGGTCTATGCCAAACTTGGGAACAGCGCCACCTACAGGTCATGAGATCTGAAAAATGGCTATTTTGGCCAATAACTTTTGAACAGTTTGTCAGAAAATCAAGATGTCTATGGATTCCTTGGATCATGCCGAATCCGACGATACCGATTCTGTCAATATTGGATGTATCACGTGTCCGCCATTTTGAATTTTGTCATAAATTGCGATATCTTTTAAACAATTTGACATATCTTCACAAAAATTGGTATGTATGACCTTTAGAAGGTTGTGAAGGTACATGAGAAGTTTCAGCACAGCGCCACCTACTGTTCCACAGATGTAATGATTATTTCAAAAACGCTTATAACTTTTGAAAACACTTTCCAAAATGTGTATGCTTCATGTCATTTTATTCCCTGGCTTATGCCGATTCCGACAATGTATCATTTGCCATTTTCCTTAAATGTACCTGTCTGCCATATTGAAGTAAATGAAAAACAGTTTTTTCGCTACTCCTCCTACAAATTTTGGTCAATTTTGTCCAAAATCAGCTCAGATGATCTTTGGACCGAGCCGCACAGAAATGACTGAACAGATTTTTGATATTCACTACCATTTCCGAGATATTCATCTCTGAATGTGACCTTGCTTGTGTTTGTTGTCTTATGCTAGTTAGCTTAGCACAGTAATTGCTTAGCATGCTAAACTATTGCTATTCTTTCTAATGTGGTCTTCAGTCAACAGGTTAACCAAAACTTAGTTGGCATTAAATAACTTTGCATACTAATATGGTTAACATGCTATGAAGCTTTTTTTTTTTGTGAACTCTTTCTCACACTGAAACCTCTGCTTAGCATACTGATGAACTTGCATGGCTGATTAGCTCAATGTGTTACGCCACGGATCCCGAATGCTCTGCATCGTGGGTTCGAAACTCAGTGTGACACATGCCCAGACCGCATGAGGTACTGTGGCAGGAAAAGATGCAGAACTTGTGTCTGTTCTAGGCATTCTGCCTAAAACTGGTCTAATCTGAAGCTATCACATGCAATTCCTTTATGTCCAAATTCGTAGTTATTCTTCTTCCCCCTGTATGGTAATCAATGAACCATAAGAAGGAAAATTATCAAATTTGGCATGCTTGTAGTGATAGTAATTAAAAGTAATTTGACCAACTTTGGAGTATCTAGGACTAAGTCTATAGCGCCACCACCAGTTCAAATATTCACTTTTGTAAAGGTTATAACTTTTGAACCCTTTGTTCCAGAAAAATGAATGTCAATACAACTGATTCCTCTCTTCATACTGATCACATTCAATATCTTACATTAAGTCTCCACCCAGTACAGTAGTGGCCATTTTGAAAAGTACAGTATTCCGTTTTTTCGCTACTCCTCCTTCAAAATTTGTCCAATTTTGTCCAAACTTTGATCAAGTGATCTTTGGTCTGAGCCGCACAGAAATGACTGAACAGATTTTTTTTATTCATCTTTGTTCAAAAGTTATGATGTCATGAAGTTAACAAGGTTGACCCAAAATTGCTATAGAGGCTGTATCTCGGCCAAACTTTGAGCAATCAAAACTAAAATTGGTACACTTGATCAAGACCATGATCTGAGGTTCCATGCCAAATTTGGGAACAGCGCCACCTACAGGTCATGAGATCTGAAAAATGGCTATGTTGGCCAATAACTTTTGAACACTTTATTAGAAAATCAAGATCTTGGTGTCTATGGATTCCCTGTGCCATGCCGAATCCGACGATACCGATTCTGTCAACATCGGATGAACCACGTGTCCGCCATTTTGAATTTTGTCATAAATTGCAATAACTTTTAAACAATTTGACATATCATCACAAAATTTGGTACATATGACCATCAGAGTGTCCTGAAGGTACATGAGAAGTTTCAGCACAGCGCCACCTAGTGTTCCACAGATATAATGATTTTTGCAAAATTGCTTATAACTTTTGAAAACATTATCCAAAATGTGTCTGCTTTATGTCATTTTATTCCCTGGCTTATGCCGATTCCGACAATGTGTCATTTGTCATTTTCCTTAAATGTACCTGTCTGCCATATTGAATTAAATCAAAAACAGTTTTTTCGCTACTCCTCCCACAAATTTTGGTCAATTTTGTCCAAAATCAGCTCAGATGATCTTTGGACCGAGCCGCACAGAAATGACTGAACGGATTTTTGATATTCGCTACCATTCCCAAGATATTCATCTCTGAATGTGACCTTGCTTGTGTTTGTTGTCTTATACTAGTTAGCTTAGCACAGTAATTGCTTAGCATGCTAAACTATTGCTATTCTTTCTAATGTGGTCTTCAGTCAACAGGTTAACCAAAACTTAGTTGGCATTAAATAACTTTGCATACTAATATGGTTAACATGCTATGAAGCTTTTTTTTTTGTGAACTCTTTCTCACACTGAAACCTCTGCTTAGCATACTGATGAACTTGCATGGCTGATTAGCTCAATGTGTTACGCCACGGATCCCGAATGCTCTGCATCGTGGGTTCGAAACTCAGTGTGACACATGCCCAGACCACATGAGGTACTGTGGCAGGAAAAGATGCAGAACTTGTGTCTGTTCTAGGCATTCTGCCTAAAACTGGTCTAATCTGAAGCTATCACATGCAATTCCTTTATGTCCAAATTCGTAGTTATTCTTCTTACCCCTGTATGGTAATCAATGAACCATAAGAAGGAAAATTATCAAATTTGGCATGCTTGTAGTGATAGTAATTAAAAGTAATTTGACCAACTTTGGAGTATCTAGGACTAAGTCTATAGCGCCACCACCAGTTCAAATATTCACTTTTGTAAAGGTTATAACTTTTGAACCCTTTGTTCCAGAAAAATGAATGTCAATACAACTGATTCCTCTCTTCATACTGATCACATTCAATATCTTACATTAAGACTCCACCCAGTACAGTAGTGGCCATTTTGAAAAGTACAGTATTCCATTTTTTCACTACTCCTCCTACAATTTTTGTCCAATTTTGTCCAAAATCAGCTCAGGTGATCTTTGGACCGAGCCGCACAGAAATGACTGAATGGATTTTTGATATTCGCTACCATTCCCAAGATATTCATCTCTGAATGTGACCTTGCTTGTGTTTGTTGTCTTATGCTAGTTAGCTTAGCATGCTAATTGCTTAGCATGCTAACCAGTTGTCATTCTCTTTAATGTGGCTCTTCAGCTATCAAGTTAACCATGAGCTTCATTAGCATTAAGTTAGCTTAGCATGCTAATATGGTTAGCATGCTAAGTAATGCTTTTTTGTAAATTCTTTCTTACACTAAAAGTTCTCTTCCACAGATTGTTGAATGTGCATCCTCAAGTAGCTCAATGTGTAAAGCCAGTTACCTGATGAGCTCTGCAGCCCAAGATAGTGGGTTCGAATCCCAGGTGGAGCGGTTTTATGAAATAGTGTGTTTTGATTCCTTTACTGCCTCTTGGATTAGAAATAAATGCTTTTTGTTTCATGCTGTGTTCATTTTCATCTAAGCTTATGTACATAAGTTCTGAGCTCGATTTTCGCCCGTAATTCTGAACCAGCTGTTTCATGTTTGTTCATTTTCTGCTGTTTTTCCTCTTCCTGCTCTGTATTGCGCTACAGCATGATGAGCTGCAGAATGATCTAAAGTAGTTATTAAATATAACATTCAGTGCAGTTTTATAAAAATTCTTCATTTTGAGTTCATTTTCACATGAACTAATGAACTTCGGCAGGTGTGCCAACATTCACCTGCACAGTGGCGCAATGAGTTGAGAAATGGACATTGGAACCTGGAGGTTGTGGGTTCGAATCCCGTGTGGGGTGCCTTTATACAATTGTGTGTAATGAGTCATTTTGATACCTTTTTTATCCAAATAAGCATTGTACTAATCTTTATTCCTCTTGAATGAGATACAAGTGTTTTTAGTTCATTCCGTGTTCATTCTCTGAACTTCTATTAATTTTCATTTCATTTCCACCTGTCCTTCTGAACGAGCTGTTTAGCATGTACATTCAATTTCTGCTGTTTTTGCTCTTCCTGCTCCGTATTGCGCTACTGCCCCTTCTGGGGCTTGGCCCCGAATTGCTGCTTGCAGCTATATTTTTAGGGGCCAAGCACCGAAGGTGCTTAGGCACCTATTGTTATTGTTGGCGTTCCGTACGCTTATTATTATTCTTCTTCTTCTTCCGCTCTTGAAGTCTATGGCAGCCCATAGAACCGCTTGCGGGAAAGTTGTGAAATTTGGCACACAGTTAGAGGACAGAATGACCTTTGTCCATAGCAAATTTGGAGTCTCTAACTCAATCCCTCTAGCGCCACCAGCTGTCCAAATTTGCACTTATGTTTATGCTAATAACTTTTGAACCATAAGGGCTAGAAAATTCTTTTTTCCTATGATTCCTTGGGTCAAGACGAATCGATTGCATCATATGACGTCATTTTCCGTCATGAAAATTTTTCCGCCATTTTGAATTTTCTGAAAAACCTACTTTTTCGAACTCCTCCTAGGCCGTTAGTCCGATTTTCATGAAAATTAAACCAGATCATCTTCAGACCATGGTGACAAAAAGTTATGGAATTCAAGTCGATTGCTCAAACCGTTTTCGAAAAACACACGAACGAATTGTACGTAGCGCTTGCGAAAATAGAAGTAAGGCTGTATCTCTGCAACACTTTATCATATTCAGACCAAACTTGATACATGTCTTCACAAGCATGACCTGAGGCACCATGCAGTGTTTCGGCTCAGCGCCACCTACTGGTGCGGAGATATGAAAAATGGATATTTTTGCTTATAACTTCTGATGGGTTTGTCCAAAAATCATAAATTTGGTCTTGTTGGATTCGGGGTATCATGCCGAGTCAAATGATATCCAATTTTCCCATATCGGACATTTTGGCCGTCGGCTATTTTGAATTTCGTGCTAAAATGCTGTATTTTACGAACGCATTAGCGTATCGTTACGAAACTCGGTATGGGTCCCCAGCACAATACCCTGAAGGAGCCTGAGAAGTTTCAGCACTGCGCCACCTTGTGGTCAAAAGTTATAACAAAATTTACAGAAATGCTAATAACTTTTGAGTATATTAACCGATTGTAATGAAACTGTTTTCAGTAGATTCCTTGGGTCATGCTGAGAACATAGATATCAAACTTTCCATAGTCAGCTGAACTTCCTGTCCGCTGTATTGTTTTTCTTTAAAAACCTACTTTTTCGAACTCCTCCTAGACCGTTGCTCCGATTTTCACCAAAATTGAACCGTATCATCTTCAGACCATGCTGACAAAAAGTTATGGATTTCAAGTCGATAAGTCAAACCGTTTTCGCATACCAGAGCAACGAATTTGAGGCATGATGCAAAAATGACTCTTGAAGCTGTATCTCTGCTATGCTTTATCATATTCAGACCAAACTTGGTATGTGTCATCACAAGCATGACCTGAGGCATCATACAATGTTTCAGCACAGCGCCACCTACTGGAGTGGAGATATGAAAAATGGCTGTTTTTGCTTATAACTTCTGATGGGTTTGACCAAAATTCATAAATTTGGTATGGTTCATCAGGACAATGCCCTGAAGGAGCCTGAGAAGTTTCGGACCAGCACCACCTTGTGGTCAAAAGTTATAACAAAATTTACAAAAATGCTAATAACTTTTGTCTATATTAACCAATTGTAATGAAACTGGTCTCAGTAGATTCCTTGGGTCATGCTGAGAACAAAGATATCAAATTTGCCATAGTCAGCTGAAATTCCTGTCCGCCATATTGTTTTACTTTAAAAACCTACTTTTTCGAACTCCTCCTAGACCGTTGCTCCGATTTTCACCAAAATTGAACCGTATCATCTTCAGACCATGCCGACAAAAAGTTATGGATTTCAAGTTGATAAGTCAAACCGTTTTCGTATACCAGAGCAAAACATTTGAGATATGATGCAAAAATGACTCTTGAAGCTGTATCTCTGCAATGCTTTATCATATTCAGACCAAACTTGGTACGTGTCATCACAAGCATGACCTGAGGCATCATACAGTGTTTCGGCGCAGCGCCACCTACTGGAGTGGAGATATGAATAATGGCTATTTTTGCTTATAACTTCTGATGGGTTTGACCAAAATTCATAAATTTGGTATGGGTCATCAGGACAATGCCCTGAAGGAGCCTGAGAAGTTTCGGACCAGCGCCACCTTGTGGTCAAAAGTTATAACAAAATTGACAAAAATGCTAATAACTTTTTTTTCTAATTGCTCACTGCTGCTGTTGGTCTGATGCTCCCAGCCATGTTGGCTGGCTTCTTCTGCCGTTTTTGTGCTTGGCCCCGTAATTGCTGCTTGCAGCTATATTTATTATTATTATTATTCTCCAAAGTAAATCGCATTTTAGAGGGCCTAAACGTGCTCGAAAACTCATGAAACTTTGCACACACGGCAGAAGTGGTGAAAATTTACGTCTGTTATGGGTTTCGGAATTGGGCGTGGCAAAATGGCTCGATAGCGCCATCTAAAGTACAGCCCGCTCGCTACATAACACTAGGGGTTTGAAATTCGGTACAGACATTTATCAGCCCAGTACCTACAAAAAAATCTCTTGGAGCGAAATCCAAAACCAAACATGAAGTCAGATATTTTGAATTAATTCACCTTTTTTTGCATTTTCCAGACGTTGTACTTTAACGAACTCCTCCTAGAGATTTAATCAGATCAATTTCATTTTTGGTCAGTCTAATCTAAAGGCCTTTGTGGCATTAAATTGCGAAGATCTAGAGTTTTCACTGAAAGGCGTGTCCGTGGCAGCCTGACAAAGTTTGATGTTTTCGCCATTAAAAAGGAAGTTGTTGTAACTCAGACAAACAATGTCGGATCTGCCCCAAACTTCACATGCTTTATTGGAGTCCTGACCTGAAGACATCTTCATAACAATATTCAGTTACAGTCATAGCGCCACCTGGGGGCAACAGGAAATGACATGTTTTACACTGTGATTAACTACTCATGGAGATTTAACCAGATCAACATCATATGTTGTCAGTCTGATCTTAAGACCTTAGCGATGATAAATATCTAAGATCTTGAGTTTTCGGTGAAGGGGGTGTCCGTGGCGGCCTGACAAAGTCTGATGTTTCGCCATGAAAGAGGAAACTGTTGTAACTCAGGCATACTATGTCCGATCTGCTCCAAACTTCACATGTGTGATAAAAGTCCTAGCCTAAAAACGTCTATATGATAATATTCAGTTAGTCATAGCGAGACCTGCTGGCAACAGGAAGTGGCATGCTTTATACTGTAATTCACTACCAGATTCACATTTCATCATGCCACAAAGTACCAGACATGCTAGAAACACGCATGCTAATGTATGCTATTAACGCCACGAAAGAAACAGGAAGTTGTTGTAACTCAGGCATACAATGTCCGATCTGCTTCAAACTTCACGTGTTCAATGATAGTCCTGGCCTGAAGACATCAACATGGTAAAAGCGCCACCTGTTGGCCGCAGGAAGTGTGGCATTTCGAAATGACTTTGGCATAATTCTCCTGTATTCACTCACTTAAATGCATGACGCCCACTTTTCGCTGTTTTCCTGAGGCCAACGGGTGGCGGTGAGCCCGGGTGCGAGGGCCCTCTCAACGCTGCTTGCAGCTTTAATTATTATTATTATTATTAGGGCCCAAGCGAAAATTCGCGCAGGGTCCTCTTGTTCTTCTAAGGATTATTAGGGCCAAAGCCCAAGGGGCTGAAGGCCCTATTGTTTTCTTTAGGATTATTATTATTAGGGCCCAAGCGAATTAAGCGCGCAGGGCCCTCTTGTTCTTCTAAGGATTATTATTATTATTAGGGCCAAAGCCCCATAAGGGGCTGAAGGGCCTATTGTTTACTTTAGGATTATTATTATTAGGGCCAAAGCCCTGTAAGGGGCTGAAGGCCCTTTTGTTTTCTTTAGGATTATTAGGGCCCAAGCGAATTAAGCGCGCAGGGCCCTCTTGATCCCCTAAGGATTATTATTATTTGTATTATTATTGTTTTCTTTAGGATTATTAGGGCCAAAGCCCTGTAAAGGGCTGAAGGCCCTTTTGTTTTCTTTAGGATTATTATTAGGGCCCAAGCGAGTTAAGCGCGCAGGGCCCTCTTGTTCTTCTAAGGATTATTAGGGCCCAAGCGAATTAGCGCGCAGGGCCCTCTTGTTCTTCTAAGGATTATTATTATTTATTTATTTATTTTTTTCCCGTCTTCCGGGGCTTTTTGGGGGCCTTAACATGCTCAAAAACTCCTGAAAATGTGCACACACATTGGAATCCGCGGCCATTAGGACGCCGCAGAGGCTGGTACCCGGGCGTGGCAGGGGGGCTCGACAGCGCCCCCTTGAAAAAAGTCTGAAAATGTGGTCCATATATTAAACACGCTTGCACGTATTAGTATGAAACTCGGTACACATATAGACCTCATCGGGCCGAACAACTTTCGTGCTCTAAGTTAAACGCCACGCCAACAGGAAGTCAGCTATTAAGGGTTGTTTGAAAAACGCATGCTCTGGAATTTGATATACTCCTCCTAGACGATTAATCCGATCGCCACCAAACTCGGTCAGCATGAAGTCAAGACACTGATGATTAAAAATTGCCAGCGGATTTTTGATATCTCGAACGGTTTTGCCGTGGCGAGGCAACGAATTTATGGCGAGAAAAAGGAAACAGGAAATGTGTTATAACGTCTGCATACATCTTTATGAAACTTCACGAGTGTGTTGGTTGTAGTAGTCCGATCACATGGATGTGACTATTGTGAGTCAAAGTTATAGCGCCACCAACTGGCAGCAGGAAGTGTATCACTTTTTTAAATGCTTTGAGATCACCCTCTTATTTTTACCTGATTTGCTTCAAACTTCATCAGTGTAATGTCAATACACAGCAGGTGTAGACCTATGACAGGATTTTTGATATTTGAAATATTGTTGCCATGGCAACAGGTCAAACTGTAATAATATTGTTGAGTGTTTTTGAGGCTCTTAACATGCTTCAAATTGCATGAAACTCGACACACACATCAATATTGTCAACCAGTAGACATGGACAAAGCCATAGAAATGGGCGTGGTGGAGGGGCTCAGTAGCGCCACCTTTTGACAAAAGTGGGGGGGTTAGTTTTTCCTACAGTCACCAAACTAGGTACACATATTGTTCTCATCAAGCCGGACAATTTTCTAATTTACATTCATTAGCTCCGACCAACAGGAAGTCGGCTATTTTTGTTTGAATGTTAATTTTTTGAAAAAACAGGCTATGAATTTTATACTACTACTCCTACAGGGTTTATCCAATTTACAGCAAACTTTTTTTAACTCGTTGCTAACACATTGAAGTTATTTAACCCTAAATCAGGCAACGTGACTCACGAGTCACATAGTTTTTATTGTCTTTTTTGGGGCATAAGAACAATTTTTTTATTAAATCCTTTTATCATTTATCAATGCCTGGTCTGTCTCAAGTATGCTGGTCACATGATTTGCTTCAAGTTTTCAGTGATCTATTAGTAAGCCTGATCTAAATCCAACATGGCTGCCAGTGGTGGAGAACATTCAGAGTTTGAAGTAGATAATTATATATTAAACTTACTTTTATTTTGGAAAAAAAATTATATTACTGCTAACATTAATTCTGAACATTGTCTTAGGGTGCTGAAAAAAAAAAATTGTCATATGTTGTTTATGTTGTTATTTAGCACGTTTTGAAATGTATGTGACTCCTGAGTCACGTTGCCTGTTTAGGGTATAAAAAAGGGATTAACCCTAAGAGTGGAAAAGTCTAAGGTAACCATATTAAAAAAACTGTTGCTCCCTTTTTTGAGAATATACGTAACACTACACTAAATTTAAATGGTTGTAATTTAAGAATGTTTTAGACATAAGTTTGGTAACTGTAAAAAATGATCATATTTACTGTAAATCAAATGTACTCAACAGTCCATATGTCTAACCAATTTGTGTTCTAAATTTTAATTTAATATCACAAAATGTAACTTCCCATGATATTTTTAGGCGTTGTACCAAAAATAGCCACTGGGTGTTTTTTTAATGCATTCTCCTGTATCAAATTTATACATTTCAGTCTCAATATCAAAAAACAGTTGGCAGATGGGACCGTGAGACTCAGAACTTTCCAATGATATGTGTTTTGTCAAGATTAGAATTTTTTTTTTATATAAAGTAGTTCAAATAAATTGTGTAATACAAAACCTGACACCACCCACTAGGTGAGGAGCTTGCTAAAAGAAATTAAAGTACCATTTTTATGGTAAAGCAAGGTCCGATTTCAAAATGGTTTTCACAGGATGAATCTTGAGTTCGTAAGCTTTTGAATGATATATAATTTGTCAACATTACACCAGGTAAAGTATAGGATATAATTGTTTTAAGCATGCAGTGGCAAGTAGGCCAGTAACAGTTAACAGATTAATGACTTGGTCCTTTTTTTATACCCTAATCAGGCAACGTGACCTGGGAGTCACAACTCATAAAATCCAAAATATTTCAAAAATTCTTTTGGATATGTTTTACTTAAGCTCAGATAATATAAAAAATATCATGAAAATATTTTTTGCTTATCATTTTCCACTCTTGCCTGTTTAAGGGTTAATTGCAAACTGATTTTGGATACCTCAAACAGTTTGGCTGTGGCGAGGCAACAAATTTATGGCAAGAAAAGGGAAACAAAGTGTTATAACTTCTGCATACATTAATTGATTTTGATGACACTTCGGCTTAGTCTTCGTTGTACAAGGCTGATCACATGGATGTGACTATTGTGATTCAAAGTCATAGCGCCACCAACTGGAAGCAGAAAATGTGTCACTTTCAGCATACATTGAGATCACCCTCTTATTTTTACCTGATTTGCTTCAAAATTCATCAGAATAATGTTAACTTGGCACATGTAATCATTTGAAAATGGGCAGGGAGGAGGGGCTCTATAGTGGCACCTTGTAGTGCAGTAAATGTGGAGTGAATTTGACATAGCCCTTTGATGTTTAACCATTTTAAATGCCTATTGCCAGCTGTGCGCAGTTGCCCTGAAGCCACCGGGGTGGCGGTGCCACCGGGCTTGGGCCCGCCATCGCTGCTCGCAGCTATATTTAGGGCCCAAGCGAATTAAGCGCGCAGGGCCCTCTTGTTCTTCTAAGGATTATTATTTTATTTTTTTTAAATTTTTTTTATTTTTTCCGTCTTCCGGGGCTTTTTGGGGGCCTTAACATGCTCAAAAACTCTTGAAAATTGGCACACACATTGGAATATCCGGGCGTGGCAGGGGGGCTCGACAGCGCCCTCTTGAAAAAAGTCTGAAAATTTGGTCCATATATTAAACACGCTTGCACGTATTAGTATGAAACTCGGTACACATATAGACCTCATCGGGCCGAACAACTTTCGTACTCTAAGTTAAACGCCACGCCAACAGGAAGTCAGCTATTAAGGGTTGTTTGAAAAACGCATGCTCTGGAATTTGATATACTCCTCCTAGACGATTAATCCGATCACCACCAAACTCGGTCAGCATGAAGTCAAGACACTGATGATTAAAAATTGGCAGGGGATTTTTGATATCTCGAACGGTTTGGTCGTGGCGAGGCAACGAATTTATGGCGAGAAAAAGGAAACAGGAAATGTGTTATAACGTCTGCATACATATATTGATCTTTATGAAACTTCACGAGTGTGTTGGTTGTAGTAGTCTGATCACATGGATGTGACTATTGTGAGTCAAAGTTATAGCGCCACCAACTGGCAGCAGGAAGTGTATCACTTTTTGAAATGCTTTGAGATCACCCTCTTATTTTTACCTGATTTGCTTCAAACTTAATCAATGTAATGGCAATACACAGCAGATGTAGACCTATGACAGGATTTTTGATATTTGAAATATTGTTGCCATGGCAACAGGTCAAACTGTAATAATATTCTTGAGTGTTTTTGAGGCTCTTAACATGCTTCAAATTGCATGAAACTCGACACACACATCAATATTGTCAACCAGTAGACATGGACAAAGCCATAGAAATGGGCATGGTGGAGGGGCTCAGTAGCGCCACCTTTTGACAAAAGTGGGGGGGTTAGTTTTTCCTACAGTCACCAAACTCGGTACACATATTGTTCTCATCAAGCCGGACAATTTTCTAATTTACATTCATTAGCTCCGACCAACAGGAAGTCGGCTATTTTTGTTTGAATGTTAATTTTTTGAAAAAACAGGCTATGAATTTTATACTACTACTCCTACAGGGTTTATCCAATTTACACCAAGCTTCTTTTAACTTGTTGATAACACATTGAAGTTGTTTAATTGCAAACGGATTTTGGATACCTCAAACGGTTTGGCCGTGGCGAGGCAACAAATTTATGGCGAGAAAAAGGAAACAGGAAATGTGTTATAACGTCTGCATACATATATTGATCTTTATGAAACTTCACGAGTTTGTTAGTTGTAGTAGTCTGATCACATGGATGTGACTATTGTGAGTCAAAGTTATAGCACCACCAACTGGCAGCAGGAAGTGTATCACTTTTTGAAATGCTTTGAGATCACCCTCTTATTTTTACCTGATTTGCTTCAAACTTCATCAGTGTAATGTCAATACACAGCAGATGTAGACCTATGACAGGATTTTTGATATTTGAAATATTGTTGCCATGGCAACAGGTCAAACTGTAATAATATTCTTGAGAGTTTTTGAGGCTCTTAACATGCTTCAAATTGCATGAAACTCGACACACACATCAATATTGTCAACCAGTAGACATGGACAAAGCCATAGAAATGGGCGTGGTGAAGGGGCTCAGTAGCGCCACCTTTTGTCAAAAGTGGGGGGGTTAGTTTTTCCTACAGTCACCAAACTCGGAACACATATTGTTCTCATCAAGCTGGACAATTTTCTAATTTACATTCATTAGCTCCGACCAACAGGAAGTCGGCTATTTTTGTTTGAATGTTAATTTTTTGAAAAAACAGGCTATGAATTTTATACTACTACTCCTACAGGGTTTATCCAATTTACACCAAGCTTTTTTAACTTGTTGCTAACACATTGAAGTTGTTTAATTGCAAACGGATTTTGGATATCTCAAACGGTTTGGCCGTGGCGAGGCAACGAATTTATGGCAAGAAAAGGGAAACAAAGTGTTATAACTTCTGCATACATTAATTGATTTTGATGAAACTTTGGCTTAGTCTTCGTTGTACAAGGCTGATCACATGGATTTGACTATTGTGATTCAAAGTCATAGCGCCACCAACTGGAAGCAGAAAATGTGTCACTTTCAGCATACATTGAGATCACCCTCTTATTTTTACCTGATTTGCTTCAAAATTCATCAGAATAATGTTAAAACTTGGCACATGTAATCCTTTGAAAATGGGCAGGGAGGAGGGGCTCTATAGCGGCACCTTGTAGTGCAGTAAATGTGGAGTGAATTTGACATAGTCCTTTGATGTTTAACCATTTTAAATGCCTATTGCCCGCTGTGCACAGTTGCCCTGAAGCCACCGGGGTGGTGGTGCCACCGGGCTTGGGCCCGCCATCGCTGCTCGCAGCTATATTTATTATTATTTTTATTTTTTTTTCCCGTCTTCCGGGGCTTTTTGAGGCTCTTAACATGCTTCAAATTGCATGAAACTCGACACACACATCAATATTGTCAACCAGTAGACATGGACAAAGCCATAGAAATGGGCGTGGTGAAGGGGCTCAGTAGCGCCACCTTTTGTCAAAAGTGGGGGGGTTAGTTTTTCCTACAGTCACCAAACTCGGTACACATATTGTTCTCATCAAGCTGGACAATTTTCTAATTTACATTCATTAGCTCCGACCAACAGGAAGTCGGCTATTTTTGTTTGAATGTTAATTTTTTGAAAAAACAGGCTATGAATTTTATACTACTACTCCTACAGGGTTTATCCAATTTACACCAAGCTTTTTTTAACTTGTTGCTAACACATTGAAGTTGTTTAATTGCAAACGGATTTTGGATATCTCAAACGGTTTGGCCGTGGCGAGGCAACGAATTTATGGCAAGAAAAGGGAAACAAAGTGTTATAACTTCTGCATACATTAATTGATTTTGATGAAACTTTGGCTTAGTCTTCGTTGTACAAGGCTGATCACATGGATTTGACTATTGTGATTCAAAGTCATAGCGCCACCAACTGGAAGCAGAAAATGTGTCACTTTCAGCATACATTGAGATCACCCTCTTATTTTTACCTGATTTGCTTCAAAATTCATCAGAATAATGTTAAAACTTGGCACATGTAATCCTTTGAAAATGGGCAGGGAGGAGGGGCTCTATAGCGGCACCTTGTAGTGCAGTAAATGTGGAGTGAATTTGACATAGTCCTTTGATGTTTAACCATTTTAAATGCCTATTGCCCGCTGTGCACAGTTGCCCTGAAGCCACCGGGGTGGTGGTGCCACCGGGCTTGGGCCCGCCATCGCTGCTCGCAGCTATATTTATTATTATTTTTATTTTTTTTTCCCGTCTTCCGGGGCTTTTTGGGGGCCTTAACATGCTCAAAAACTCCTGAAAATTTGCACACACATTGGAATCTGCGGCCATTAGGACGCCACAGAGGCTGGTACCCGGGCGTGGCAGGGGGGCTCGACAGCACCACCTTGAAAAAAGTCTGAAAATTTGGTCCATATATTAAACACGCTTGCACGTATTAGTATGAAACTCGGTACACTTATAGACCTCATCGGGCCGAACAACTTTCATGCTCTAAGTTAAACGCCACGCCAACAGGAAGTCAGCTATTAAGGGTTGTTTGAAAAACGCATGCTCTGGAATTTGATATACTCCTCCTAGACGATTAATCCGATCACCACCAATCTCGGTCAGCATGAAGTCAAGACATTGATGATTAAAAATTGCCAGGGGATTTTTGATATCTCAAACGATTTGGCCGTGGCGAGGCAACGAATTCATGGCGAGAAAAAGGAAACAGGAAATGTGTTATAACGTCTGCATACATATATTGATCTTTATGAAACTTCACGAGTGTGTTGGTTGTAGTAGTCTGATCACATGGATGTGACTATTGTGAGTCAAAGTTATAGCGCCACCAACTGGCAGCAGGAAGTGTATCACTTTTTGAAATGCTTTGAGATCACCCTCTTATTTTTACCTGATTTGCTTCAAACTTCATCAGTGTAATGTCAATACACAGCAGATGTAGACCTATGACAGGATTTTTGATATTTGAAATATTGTTGCCATGGCAACAGGTCAAACTGTAATAATATTCTTGAGTGTTTTTGAGGCTCTTAACATGCTTCAAATTGCATGAAACTCGACACACACACATCAATATTGTCAACCAGTAGACATGGACAAAGCCATAGAAATGGGCGTAGTGGAGGGGCTCAGTAGCGCCACCTTTTGTCAAAAGTGGGGGGGTTAGTTTTTCCTACAGTCACCAAACTCAGTACACATATTGTTCTCATCAAGCCGGACAATTTTCTAATTTACATTCATTAGCTCCGACCAACAGGAAGTCGGCTATTTTTGTTTGAATGTTAATTTTTTGAAAAAAAAACAGGCTATGAATTTTATACTACTACTCCTACAGGGTTTATCCAATTTACACCAAGCTTTTTTTAACTTGTTGCTAACACATTGAAGTTGTTTAATTGCAAACGGATTTTGGATATTTCAAATGGTTTGGCCGTGGCGAGGCAACAAATTTATGGCAAGAAAAGGGAAACAAAGTGTTATAACTTCTGCATACATTCATTGATTTTGATGAAACTTTGGCTTATTGTTCGTTATACAAGGCTGATCACATGGATGTGACTATTGTGATTCAAAGTCAGAGCGCCACCAACTGGAAGCAGAAAATGTGTCACTTTCAGCATACATTGAGATCACCTTCTTATTTTTACCTGATTTGCTTCAAAATTCATCAGAATAATGTTAAAACTTGGCACATGTAATCCTTTGAAAATGGGCAGGGAGGAGGGGCTCTATAGTAGCACCTTGTAGTGCAGTAAATGTGGAGTGAATTTGATATAGTCCTTTGATGTTTAACCATTTTAAATGCCTATTGCCCGCTGCGCACAGTTGCCCTGAAGCCACCGGGGTGGCGGTGCCACCGGGCTTGGGCCCGCCATCGCTGCTCGCAGCTATATTTATTATTATTATTTTTTTTTTTTTTTTCCGACTATTCAGGCATTTTTGGGGCCCTTACCATGCTCAAAAACTCTTGAAATTTTGCACACGGGTCAGAACCCGTGGCCATGACAGCCGGACAGAGGCTGGTACCCGGGCGTGGCAGGGGGGCTCGACAGCGCCCCCTTGAATTGCGCCCGAAAACTTGGTCCATATATGAAACACGCTTGCACATATAAGTCTAAAACTCGGTACACATATAGACCTCATCGGGTCGAACAACTTTCGTGCTCTAAGTTATACGTCACCTCAACAGGAAGTCAGCTATTATGGGTTGTTTGAAAAATGCATGCTCTGGAATTTGATATACTCCTCCTAGGAGATTATTCCGATCACCACCAAACTCGGTCAGCATGATGTCAAGACATCGATGATGAAAAATTGCCAGCGGATTTTTGATATCTCGAACGGTTTGGCCGTGGCGAGGCAACAAATTTATGGTGAGAAAAGGGAAACAGGAAGTGTGTTATAACTTCTGCATACATTGATTGATCTTTATGAAACTTCACAAGTTTGTTGGTTGTAGTAGTCCGATCACATGGATGTGACTATTGTGAGTCAAAGTTGTAGCGCCACCAACTGATAGCAAGAAGTGTGTCACTTTCAAAATGCTTTGAGATCACCATCTTATTTTTATCCGATTTGCTTCAAACTTCACCAGAATAATGTCAAGACATGGTGAATGTAGACCTTTGAAAAGAATAGTGATATCACAAACACTGTTGCCATGGCAACGCATCAAACTTTAATATTAGTTTTGGAAGCTTTTGAGACTCTTAACATGCTTCAAATTGCATGAAACTCAAAGCACACATCAGAGATATCAACCAGCAGAAATGGGCAAAACCGTAGAAACGGGCGGGGAGCAGGGCCTCTATAGCGCCACCTTTTGACAAAAGTGGGGGGGGTTAGTTTAACCTACAGTCACCAAACTAGGTACACTTATTGTTCTCATTAAGCCGGATAATTTTCTAATTTACAGTCATTACCTCCGACCAACAGGAAGTCTGCTATTTTGGTTTGAATGTGGATTTTTTGACTAAACAGGCTCTGAATTTTAAACTACTACTTCTAGGGAGTCTGTGTGTGGGTCTATGTCTGTGTCACACTGTCTACATATATCTTTTTCTCTCTCTGTGTATGCATATGTGTGCTTTACAGTCTTATTTTTTTCTAAATATTGAGTTATTTATTTTTAACAATTACAATGAGAATTTTTGAATGATTTATTTACTGATATAATTCAAATTTATTAAAAAAACCCTGTTTCAGTAAAATTTCACATGATTATGAAAGTGGCTGTTTAAAATAAACTTGCATAAGTGAGCAGAAAATTCAAGATATGAACCTTATTAATACCTGAGACTGACATTAAAATTGTCTTTGCAGGTTCTGTGATTTGGCTCTATTTATTATTTATTATTTTTCCATTTTATTTTTTATCTTATACCACACATATTAAAATTAAATGAATGCATGCTTTTGGTGCATAAGATTGGTGCACAAACAACAGCTCATGGAGGTCAAAAAACACATGAATAGAAGAGTGAGGATTATACAACATCAGCAATCACAGACATTCACATTATGGCTGGATTAGTTATTTCAGAGCATTGTGGAGTTTGCACAAATAACAGTATATAATTTGGTCTAGAATTTTTATAGGGGTTGTCTGAAGCCGACTTCAGACTGCATGATTTTCAAACTAGTCTGGTCACTGTCCTTTTCACACTGCATTACTTTCGCTTTCGATTCAGTCGCTGTTGTGTTCAAAATGCATGATGGATCGGCGACAGAAGGTTTCACACTGCATGAATTTAGAATAGGAAGAATCGCCGACACATCTGTCTGGCACTCAAACTACGTTTCACAACCAAACACACGGGAGATGTGACAAGGAAACAACACAATATCATGTATGCAAGACCGGAGTTCTCAAGTGAGACTGGGTTTATTATTAAAAACGGTAACCTGCAAGAAGCTTGCAATACGAATGGCCTGTGTGCTGATTTGCAGCGAAAACAAGAAAAATAAAAGAAGAATATGGAGGAGGAAATGGTTGGAGAGACTGTGACAGAGCACTCGCATAACAGAGCACTGATTTGCCTGTGATTTCGGGCATTTGTCTGCGATTTCACAAAACCTGTCTGTGAGCTAAAATCGGGGCTAAAATCATGCAGCCTGAACTCGCAATGAGAAAAAACCCAGACATTTCAGATTATGATGATATTCTGCACTCATTTGAAATAGACTTATAACATACTGTGACATGAAAGTCATCTCAATTTAAACGATCTCATGCATGTGGCTTTTGTGGTTTGTCATCATAGGAGCATCAGCCGCTGCAGTAAATGTGGTTTGAAATTGACATAGTCCTTTTATGTTTAATTGTTTTAAATGCACATTGCCCGCCGTGCACAGCTGACCTGAAGCAACCGGGGTGGCGGTGCCACCGGGCTTTGGCCCGTCATCGCTGCTCGCAGCTATATTTAGGGCCCAAGCGAAAATTCGCGCAGGGCCCTCTTGTTCTTCTAAGGATTATTAGGGCCCAAGCGAAAATTCGCGCAGGGCCCTCTTGTTCTTCTAAGGATTATTATTAGGGCCCAAGCGAATTAAGCGCGCAGGGCCCTCTTGTTCTTCTAAGGATTATTATTATTATTTTTTATTTTTTTTTATTTATTTTTTTTTTTTTTTCCGTCTTCCGGGGCTTTTTGGGGGCCTTAACATGCTCAAAAACTCTTGAAAATTGGCACACACATTGGAATCCGCGGCCATTAGGACGCCGGAGAGGCTGGTACCCGGGCGTGGCAGGGGGGCTCGACAGCGCCCCCTTGAAAAAAGTCTGAAAATTTGGTCCATATATTAAACATGCTTGCACGTATTAGTATGAAACTCGGTACACATATAGACCTCATCGGGCCGAACAACTTTCGCGCTCTAAGTTAATCGCCACGCCAACAGGAAGTCAGCTATTAAGGGTTGTTTGAAAAACGCATGCTCTGGAATTTGATATACTCCTCCTAGACGATTAATCCGATCGCCACCAAACTCGGTCAGCATGAAGTCAAGACACTGATGATTAAAAATTGCCAGGGGATTTTTGATATCTCGAACGGTTTGGCCGTGGCGAGGCAACGAATTTATGGCGAGAAAAAGGAAACAGGAAATGTGTTATAACGTCTTAATACATATATTGATCTTTATGAAACTTCACGAGTGTGTTCGTTATAGGAGTCTGATCACATGGATGTGACTATTGTGAGTCAAAGTTATAGCGCCACCAACTGGCAGCAGGAAGTGTATCACTTTTTGAAATGTTTTGAGATCACCCTCTTATTTTTACCTGATTTGCTTCAAACTTCATCAGTGTAATGTCAATACACAGCAGATGTAGACCTATGACAGGATTTTTGATATTTGAAATATTGTTGCCATGGCAACAGGTCAAACTGTAATAATATTCTTGAGTGTTTTTGAGGCTCTTAACATGCTTCAAATTGCATGAAACTCGACACACACATCAATATTGTCAACCAGTAGACATGGACAAAGCCATAGAAAGGGGCGTGGTGGAGGGGCTCAGTAGCGCCACCTTTTGACAAAAGTGGGGGTTAGTTTTTCCTACAGTCACCAAACTCGGTACACATATTATTCTCATCAAGCCGGACAATTTTCTAATTTACATTCATTAGCTCCGACCAACAGGAAGTCAGCTATTTTGGTTTGAATGTTAATTTTTTGAAAAAACAGGCTATGAATTTTATACTACTACTCCTACAGGGTTTATCCAATTTACACCAAGCTTTTTTTAACTTGTTGCGAACACATTGAAGTTGTTTAATTGCAAACGGATTTTGGATATCTCAAACGGTTTGGCCGTGGCGAGGCAACGAATTTATGGCGAGAAAAGGGAAACAGGAAATGTGTTATAACTTCTGCATACATTGATTGATGTTTATGAAACTTCAGGAGTGTGTTGGTTGTAGTAGTCTGATCACATGGATGTAACTATTGTGAGTCAAAGTTATAGCGCCACCAAATGGCAGCAAGAAGTGTATCACTTTTAAAATGCTTTGAGATCACCCTCTTATTTTTACCTGATTTGCTTCAAACTTCATCAGTGTAATGTCAATACACAGCAGATGTAGACCTATGACAGGATTTTTGATATTTGAAATATTGTTGCCATGGCAACAGGTCAAACTGTAATAATATTCTTGAGTGTTTTTGAGGCTCTTAACATGCTTCAAATTGCATGAAACTCGACACACACATCAATATTGTCAACCAGTAGACATGGACAAAGCCATAGAAATGGGCGTGGTGGAGGGGCTCAGTAGCGCCACCTTTTGACAAAAGTGGGGGGGTTAGTTTTTCCTACAGTCACCAAACTCGGTACACATATTATTCTCATCAAGCCGGACAATTTTCTAATTTACATTCATTAGCTCCGACCAACAGGAAGTCAGCTATTTTGGTTTGAATGTTAATTTTTTGAAAAAACAGGCTATGAATTTTATACTACTACTCCTACAGGGTTTATCCAATTTACACCAAGCCTTTTTTAACTTGTTGCTAACACATTGAAGTTGTTTAATTGCAAACAGATTTTGGATATCTCAAACGGTTTGGCCGTGGCGAGGCAACAAATTTATGGCAAGAAAAGGGAAACAAAGTGTTATAACTTCTGCATACATTAATTGATTTTGATGAAACTTTGGCTTAGTCTTCGTTGTACAAGGCTGATCACATGGATTTGACTAATGTGATTCAAAGTCATAGCGCCACCAACTGGAAGCAGAAAATGTGTCACTTTCAGCATACATTGAGATCACCCTCTTATTTTTACCTGATTTGCTTCAAAATTCATCAGAATAATGTTAAAACTTGGCACATGTAATCCTTTGAAAATGGGCAGGGAGGAGGGGCTCTATAACGGCACCTTGTAGTGCAGTAAATGTGGAGTGAATTTGACATAGTCCTTTGATGTTTAACCGTTTTAAGTGCCTATTGCCCGCTGTGCACAGTTGCCCTGAAGCCACCGGGGTGGCGGTGCCACCGGGCTTGGGCCCGCCATCGCTGCTCGCAGCTATATTTATTTATTTATTTTATTTTTTTTTTTTTTTCCGTCTTCCGGGGCTTTTTGGGGGCCTTAACATGCTCAAAAACTCTTGAAAATTGGCACACACATTGGAATCCGCGGCCATTAGGACGCCGGAGAGGCTGGTACCCGGGCGTGGCAGGGGGGCTCGACAGCGCCCCCTTGAAAAAAGTCTGAAAATTTGGTCCATATATTAAACATGCTTGCACGTATTAGTATGAAACTCGGTACACATATAGACCTCATCGGGCCGAACAACTTTCGTGCTCTAAGTTAAACACCACGCCAACAGGAAGTCAGCTATTAAGGGTTGTTTGAAAAACGCATGCTCTGGAATTTGATATACTCCTCCTAGACGATTAATCCGATCGCCACCAAACTCGGTCAGCATGAAGTCAAGACACTGATGATTAAAAATTGCCAGGGGATTTTTGATATCTCGAACGGTTTGGCCGTGGCGAGGCAACGAATTTATGGCGAGAAAAAGGAAACAGGAAATGTGTTATAACGTCTTAATACATATATTGATCTTTATGAAACTTCACGAGTGTGTTCGTTATAGGAGTCTGATCACATGGATGTGACTATTGTGAGTCAAAGTTATAGCGCCACCAACTGGCAGCAGGAAGTGTATCACTTTTTGAAATGTTTTGAGATCACCCTCTTATTTTTACCTGATTTGCTTCAAACTTCATCAGTGTAATGTCAATACACAGCAGATGTAGACCTATGACAGGATTTTTGATATTTGAAATATTGTTGCCATGGCAACAGGTCAAACTGTAATAATATTCTTGAGTGTTTTTGAGGCTCTTAACATGCTTCAAATTGCATGAAACTCGACACACACATCAATATTGTCATCCAGTAGACATGGACAAAGCCATAGAAATGGGCGTGGTGGAGGGGCTCAGTAGCGCCACCTTTTGACAAAAGTGGGGGTTAGTTTTTCCTACAGTCACCAAACTCGGTACACATATTGTTCTCATCAAGCCGGACAATTTTCTAATTTACATTCATTAGCTCCGACCAACAGGAAGTCAGCTATTTTGGTTTGAATGTTAATTTTTTGAAAAAACAGGCTATGAATTTTATAATACTACTCCTACAGGGTTTATCCAATTTACACCAAGCTTTTTTAACTTGTTGCGAACACATTGAAGTTGTTTAATTGCAAACAGATTTTGGATATCTCAAACGGTTTGGCCGTGGCGAGGCAACGAATTTATGGCGAGAAAAGGGAAACAGGAAATGTGTTATAACTTCTGCATACATTGATTGATGTTTATGAAACTTCAGGAGTGTGTTGGTTGTAGTAGTCTGATCACATGGATGTAACTATTGTGAGTCAAAGTTATAGCGCCACCAAATGGCAGCAAGAAGTGTATCACTTTTAAAATGCTTTGAGATCACCCTCTTATTTTTACCTGATTTGCTTCAAACTTCATCAGTGTAATGTCAATACACAGCAGATGTAGACCTATGACAGGATTTTTGATATTTGAAAT
Source organism: Chanodichthys erythropterus (assembly GCF_024489055.1). Classification (NCBI taxonomy): domain Eukaryota; kingdom Metazoa; phylum Chordata; class Actinopteri; order Cypriniformes; family Xenocyprididae; genus Chanodichthys; species Chanodichthys erythropterus. The sequence continues at coordinate 27,586,520 of NC_090224.1, read as the reverse complement.
ATCATTGCCATGGCGACAGGTCAAACTGTAATAATATTCTTGAGTGTTTTTGAAGCTCTTAACATGCTTCAATTTGCATGAAACTCGACACACACATCAATATTGTCAACCAGTAGACATGGACAAAGCCATAGAAATGGGCGTGGTGGAGGGGCTCAGTAGCGCCACCTTTTGACAAAAGTGGGGGGGTTAGTTTTTCCTACAGTCACCAAACTCGGTACATATATTGATCTCATCAAGCCGGACAATTTTCTAATTTACATTCATTAGCTCCGACCAACAGGAAGTCGGCTATTTTTGTTTGAATGTTAATTTTTTGAAAAAACAGGCTATGAATTTTATACTACTACTCCTACAGGGTTTATCCAATTTACACCAAGCTTTTTTTAACTTGTTGCTAACACATTGAAGTTGTTTAATTGCAAACAGATTTTGGATATCTCAAACAGTTTGGCCGTGGCAAGGCAACAAATTTATGGCAAGAAAAGGGAAACAAAGTGTTATAACTTCTGCATACATTAATTGATTTTGATGAAACTTTGGCTTAGTCTTCGTTGTACAAGGCTGATCACATGGATTTGACTATTGTGATTCAAAGTCATAGCGCCACCAACTGGAAGCAGAAAATGTGTCACTTTCAGCATACATTGAGATCACCCTCTTATTTTTACCTGATTTGCTTCAAAATTCATCAGAATAATGTTAAAACTTGGCACATGTAATCCTTTGAAAATGGGCAGGGAGGAGGGGCTCTATAGCTGCACCTTGTAGTGCAGTAAATGTGGAGTGAATTTGACATAGTCCTTTGATGTTTAACCGTTTTAAGTGCCTATTGCCCGCCGTGCACAGTTGCCCTGAAGCCACCGGGGTGGCGGTGCCACCGGGCTTGGGCCCGCCATCGCTGCTCGCAGCTATATTTATTATTATTATTATTTATTTTTTTTAGGTTTTGGGGTTTTTTGGGGCCCTTATCATGCTCAAAAACTCTTGAAATTTTGCACACGGGTCAGAACCCGCAGCCATGACAGCCGGACAGAAGCTGGTACCCGGGCGTGGCAGGGGGGCTCGACAGCGCCCCCTTGAATTGCGCCCGAAAACTTGGTCCATATATCAAACACGCTTGCACATATAAGTCTAATACTCGGTACACATATAGACCTCATCGGGCCGAACAACTTTCGTACTCAAAGTTATACGTCACCTCAACAGGAAGTCAGCTATTATGGGTTGTTTGAAAAACGCATGCTCTGGAATTTGATATACTCCTCCTAGGCGATACATCCGATCACCACCAAACTCGGTCAGCATGCAGTAAAGACATTAATGATGAAAACTTGCCAGCGGATTTTTGATATCTCGAACGGTTTGGCCGTGGCGAGGCAACAAATTTATGGCGAGAAAAGGGAAACAGGAAGTGTGTTATAACTTCTGCATACATTGATTGATCTTTATGAAACTTCACGAGTGTGTCGGTTGTAGTAGTCCGATCACATGGATGTGACTATTGTGAGTCAAAGTTGTAGCGCCACCAACTGATAGCAAGAAGTGTGTCACTTTCAAAATGCTTTGAGATCACCATCTTATTTTTATCCGATTTGCTTCAAACTTCACCAGAATAATGTCAAGACATGGTGAATGTAGACCTTTGAAAAGAATAGTGATATCACAAACACTGTTGCCATGGCAACGCATCAAACTTTAATATTAGTTTTGGAAGCTTTTGAGACTCTTAACATGCTTCAAATTGCATGAAACTCAATGCACACATCAGAGATATCGACCAGCAGACATGGGCAAAACCGTAGAAACGGGCGGGGAGCAGGGCCTCTATAGCGCTACCTTTTGACAAAAGTGGGGGGGTTAGTTTAACCTACAGTCACCAAACTCGGTACACTTATTGTTGTCATTAAGCCGGATAATTTTCTAATTTACAGTCATTAGCTCCGACCAACAGGAAGTCTGCTATTTTGGTTTGAATGTGGATTTTTTGACTAAACAGGCTCTGAATTTTAAACTACTCCTTCTAGGGAGTTTATTCCATTCAGACCAAACATTTTTTACATGTTGCTAAGACATTGAAGATGTTAAATTGAAAACGGATAATGGATATCTCGAACCGTCTTGCCATGGTAATAGATTGAAGTAATGTAAAAAAGGTAAATGGAATGACTCATATTCTCTATTAAAAAAACACTATACACAATTAATTTATATATAGAATAATAAAGATGTTTGAAATAAACACATTTTATTAATTTTCTTCCAATTCAAAAAGCATGTGTAATTAAAAATAGGCAGATTAATCCATTTTTCAATCAAATATAATTAATGTCATACATAGAGTAACAACTAGAGGGCAGCATATACCTATTTTTAAAACAGGGTTGGGTAAGTCAAACATCTGTGTGTGGGTCTATGTCTGTCACACTGTCTATATATATCTTTTTCTCTTTGTGTGTATGCATATGTGTGCTTTACAGTCTTATTTTTTTCTAAATATTGAGTTATTTATTTTTAACAATTACAATGAGATTTTTTGAATTATTTATTTACTGATATAATTCAAATTTATTAGAAAACCCTGTTTCAGTAAAATTTCACATGATTATGAAAGTGGCTGTTTAAAATAAACTTGCATAAGTGAGCAGAAAATTCAAGAAATGAACCTTATTAATACCTGAGACTGACATTAAAATTGTCTTTGCAGGTTCTGTGATTTGGCTCTATTTATTATTTATTATTTTTCCATTTTATTTTTTATCTTATACCACACATATTAAAATTAAATGAATGCATGCTTTTGGTGTATAAGATTGGTGCACAAACAACAGCTCATGGAGGTCAAAAAACATGAATAGAAGAGTGAGGATTATACAACATCAGCAATCACAGACATTCACATTATGGCTGGATTAGTTATTTCAGAGCATTGTTGAGTTTGCACAAATAACAGTATATAATTTGGTCTAGAATTTTAATAGGGGTTGTCTGAAGCCGACTTCAGACTGCATGATTTTCAAACTAGTCTGGTCACTGTCCTTTTCACACTGCATTACTTTCGCTTTCGATTCAGTCGCTGTTGTGTTCAAAATGCATGATGGATCGGCGACAGAAGGTTTCACACTGCATGAATTTAGAATAGGAAGAATCGCCGACACATCTGTCTGGCACTCAAACTATGTTTCACAACCAAACACACGGGAGATGTGACAAGGAAACAACACAATATCACGTATGCAAGACCGGAGTTCTCAAGTGAGACTGGGTTTATTATTAAAAACGGTAACCCGCAAGAAGCTTGCAATACGAATGGCCTGTGTGCTGATTTGCAGCGAAAACAAGAAAAATAAAAGAAGAATATGGAGGAGGAAATGGTTGGAGAAACTGTGACAGAGCACTCGCATAACAGAGCACTGATTTGCCTGTGATTTCGGGCATTTGTCTGCGATTTCACAAAACCTGTCTGCGAGCTAAAATCGGGGCTAAAATCATGCAGCCTGAAGTCGCAATGAGAAAAAACCCAGACATTTCAGATTATGATGATATTCTGCACTCATTTGAAATAGACTTATAACATTCTGTGACATGAAAGTCATCTCAATTTAAACAATCTCATGCATGTGGCTTTTGTGGTTTGTCATCATAGGAGCATCAGCCGCTGCAGTAAATGTGGTTTGAAATTGACATAGTCCTTTTATGTTTAATTGTTTTAAATGCACATTGCCCACCGTGCACAGCTGACCTGAAGCAACCGGGGTGGCGATGCCACCGGGCTTTGGCCCATCATCGCTGCTCGCAGCTATATATATATATATATATATATATATATATATTATTTTTTTTTTTCCGTCTTCCGGGGCTTTTTGGGGGCCTTAACATGCTCAAAAACTCTTGAAAATTGGCACACACATTGGAATCCGCAGCCATTAGGACGCCGCAGAGGCTGGTACCCGGGCGTGGCAGGGGGGCTCGACAGCGCCCCCTTGAAAAAAGTCTGAAAATTTGGTCCATATATTAAACACGCTTGCACGTATTAGTATGAAACTCGGTAAACACATAGACCTCATCGGGCCGAACAACTTTCGTGCTCTAAGTTAAACGCCACACCAACAGGAAGTCAGCTATTAAGGGTTGTTTGAAAAACGCATGCTCTGGAATTTGATATACTCCTCCTAGACGATTAATCCGTTCGCCACCAAACTCGGTCAGCATGAAGTCAAGACACTGATGATTAAAAATTGCCAGGGGATTTTTGATATCTCAAACGGTTTGGCCGTGGCGAGGCAACGAATTTATGGCGAGAAAAAGGAAACAGTAAATGTGTTATAACGTCTGCATACATTGATTGATCTTTATGAAACTTCACGAGTGTATTGGTTGTAGTAGTCTGATCACATGGATGTGACTATTGTGAGTCAAAGTTATAGCGCCACCAACTGGCAGCAAGAAGTGTGTCACTTTCAAAATGCTTTGAGATCACCATCTTATTTTTATCCGATTTACTTCAAACTTCACCAGAATAATGTCAGGCATAGTGAATGTAGACCTTTGAAAAGAATAGTGATATCACAAACATTGTTGCCATGGCAACGCATCAAACTTTAATATTAGTTTTGGAAGCTTTTGAGACTCTTAACATGCTTCAAATTGCATGAAACTCAATGCACACATCAGAGATATCAACCAGCAGACATGGGCAAAACCGTAGAAACGGGCGGGTAGCAGGGCCTCTATAGCGCCACCTTTTGACAAAAGTGGGGGGGTTAGTTTAACCTACAGTCACCAAACTCGGTACACTTATTGTTCTCATTAAGCCGGATAATTTTTTAATTTACAGTCATTAGCTCCGACCAACAGGAAGTCTGCTATTTTGGTTTGAATGTGGATTTTTTGACTAAACAGGCTCTGAATTTTAAACTACTACTTCTAGGGAGTTTATTCCATTCAGACCAAACTTTTTTTACATGTTGCTAAGACATTGAAGATGTTAAATTGAAAACGGATAATGGATATCTCGAACCGTCTTGCCATGGTAATAGATTGAAGTAATGTAAAAAAGGGGGGGTTGTGTCTGTGTGTGGGTCTATGTCTGTGTCACACTGTCTATATATATATATCTTTTTCTCTCTCTGTGTATGCATATGTGTGCTTTACAGTCTTATTTTTTTTCTAAATATTGAGTTATTTATTTTTAACAATTACAATGAGAATTTTTGAATGATTTATTTACTGATATAATTCAAATTTATTAAAAAACCCTGTTTCAGTAAAATTTCACATGATTATGAAAGTGGCTGTTTAAAATAAACTTGCATAAGTGAGCAGAAAATTCAAGATATGAACCTTATTAATACCTGAGACTGACATCAAAATTGTCTTTGCAGGTTCTGTGATTTGGCTCTATTTATTATTTATTATTTTTCCATTTTATTTTTTATATTATACCACACATATTAAAATTACAGTTTTTTACGATTGCTTAAGCACAATTTTGAAAACAGGGCCCGTTTTGTCAAAACACTACACACAATTAACACAACCCTACACCAAAGTAGCACAACACTTCAGATCATTTGCAAAATGAAACACTTCATTCAAAACTTTACATTAATTTAACAAAACCCAACTTTGACACCGTATGGAGCACACATGGTTCATACATTCTGATTCTGTTTGATTCATTTACACACTGCTGTGCTCAATCTTAAACTCTTGTAACTTTTACACTTTTCTAATTATATAGTCTGGGTTTGATTTTTTTCAGAGATATTGTTAGAGTAAAGTACATTATATATATATATATATATATATATATATATATATATATATAAACACAAGATCAGTACTGCACATTGATGAAAATATTTATTTCTCACCACATTGCAAAACCATTCAATACATCAATGCCTTTCCAAAGGTTATATTTTGCACTGAAAATTAGAACATATTCTAAATATAATATATTACACGAACAAAAATATTTGTGGAGACAAAACACCAAAGCATCATCTCTTGGCCTAGCTGGATCTGGCAAGACAGCGAGGGAAGAATCTTCTTGAAAGGTGAATCCATCCTTGCACAGATCCTGCATCAGTTCGGTCAGGCCTTCTCCATGGCTTGAATGAGGCACATCCTGACAGAGGGCTGGAGATTGTAAACCTTCCATGCCAAAACAAACAAACAAACAAACAAACAAACAAACAAACAAACAAAAAACTCCTCAATGGGTTTAAGGAAGGGACTGTATGGTGGGATGTATTGGAGTGAAAATTGTGGATGCTAATGAAACCAGTTTTGGACCAGGGCAGATAGGTGGAAATTTACATTGTCCCATATGACAATGTATCTCATCTGCTCTGCATCCATTTGGTCTTCTGCTGTGACGATTTTGTGCTTTTGATTTCTGTCTGAAATGTGAATATGTGGGCCGTGTTGTAAGAGCCTAAGTTGGCATGCAGGTGGAGGACCACATTCTGTGTGATTGCAACATACATTGGGATGTTACCACCGCGTTGGCCCGGGACATTCAAAATGATTCAAAATTATGTTTCTCCCTCTCCCTCTTACTGCAACATTGCCTTTCATTTTGTTGAAGACTCATAAACTCACATTTTGCCTTTTTATAGTACTATAGCACCTGATTGTTGAGTTTACAGTTAAGCACCCAAGTGTCTGCACACCTGATGGCTGTGTTTGATCAATTGGTTTATAGGGGTGGTATTTTGGAAAGCAGTGTCTTGAAATGGCAAAGAACTGACATTATGTTAGATTTCTGTGTCTAATGTAGAGAAGTGTGTTTAGTGTTGTGCTAAACAATGTGTGTAGTGTTTTGCAAAAAGTGTGAGGTTGAGAATGTGCTTATAGTTGTGCAGATCTAGCATTGTGTTTTGCTCCTTGAGTGTAAGGTTTTGCTAATTGTGGGAAAAGTTTAATTTTAGTGTGTAAGCAATCGTAAAAAACTGTAAATGAATGCATGCTTTTGGTGCGTAAGATTGGTGCACAAACAACAGCTCATGGAGGTCAAAAAACACATGAATAGAAGAGTAAGGATTATACAACATCAGCAATCACAGACATTCACATTATGGCTGGAGTTTGCACAAATAACAGTATGGCCTTTGTGCTGATTTGCAGCGAAAACAAGAAAAATAAAAGAAGAATATGGAGGAGGAAATGGCTGGAGAGACCGTGACAGAGCACTCGCATAACAGAGCACTGATTTGCCTGTGATTTCGGGCATTTGTGTGCGATTTCACAAAACCTGTCTGCGAGCTAAAATCGGGGCTAAAATCATGCAGCCTGAACTCGCAATGAGAAAAAACCCAGACATTTCAGATTATGATGATATTCTGCACTCATTTGAAATAGACGTATAACATTCTGTGACATGAAAGTCATCTTAATTTAAACAATCTCATGCATGTGGCTTTTGTGGTTTGTCATCATAGGAGCATCAGCCGCTGCAGTAAATGTGGTTTGAAATTGACATAGTCCTTTTATGTTTAATCGTTTTAAATGCACATTGCCCGCCATGCACAGCTGACCTGAAGCAACCGGGGTGGCGGTGCCACCGGGCTTGGGCCCGCCATCGCTGCTCGCAGCTATATTTATTATTATTTTTTTTAGGTTTTGGGGTTTTTTGGGGCCCTTAACATGCTCAAAAACTGGCAGGGGGGCTCGACAGCGCCCCCTTGAATTGCGCCCGAAAACTTGGTCCATATATCAAACACGCTTGCACATATAAGTCTAAAACTCGGTACACATATAGAACTCATCGGGCCGAACAACTTTCGTGCTCTAAGTTAAACGCCACACCAACAGGAAGTCAGCTATTAAGGGTTGTTTGAAAAACGCATGCTCTGGAATTTGATATACTCCTCCTAGGCAATTTATCCGATCGCCACCAAACTCGGTCACCATGCAGTAAAGACATTGATGATGAAAAATTGCCAGCGGATTTTTGATATCTCGAACGGTTTGGCCGTGGCGAGGCAACGAATTTATGGCGAGAAAAAGGAAACAAGAAATGTGTTATAACGTCTGCATACATATATTGATCTTTATGAAACTTCAAGAGTGTGTTGGTTGTAGTAGTCTGATCACATGGATGTGACTATTGTGAGTCAAAGTTATAGCGCCACCAACTGGCAGCAGGAAGTTTATCACTTTTTGAAATGCTTTGAGATCCCCCTCTTATTTTTACCTGATTTGCTTCAAACTTCATCAGTGTAATGTCAATACACAGCAGATGTAGACCTATGACAGGATTTTTGATATTTGAAATATTGTTGCCATGGCAACAGGTCAAACTGTAATAATATTCTTGAGTGCTTTTGAGGCTCTTAACATGCTTCAAATTGCATGAAACTCGACACACACATCAATATTGTCAACCAGTAGACATGGACAAAGCCATAGAAATGGGCGTGGTGGAGGGGTTCAGAGGGGTTCAAACTCGGTACACATATTGATCTCATCAAGCCGGACAATTTTCTAATTTACATTCATTAGCTCCAACCAACAGGAAGTTGGCTATTTTTGTTTGAATGTTATTTTTTTTTAAAAAACAGGCTATAAATTTTATACTACTACTCCTACAGGGTTTATCCAATTTACACCAAGCTTTTTTTAACTTGTTGCTAACACACTGAAGTTGTTTAATTGCAAACTGATTTTGGATATCTCAAATGGTTTGGCCGTGGCGAGGCAACGAATTTATGTCAAGAAAAGGGAAATAAAGTGTTATAACTTATGCATATATGAATTGATTTTGGTGAAACTTCGGCTTAGTCTTCGTTGTACAAGGCTGATCACATGGATGTGACTATTGTGATTCAAAGTCATGGCGCCACCAACTGGAAGCAGAAAATGTGTCACTTTCAGCATACATTGAGATCACCCTCTTATTTTTACCTGATTTACTTCAAAATTCATCAGAATAATGTTAAAACTTGGCACATGTAATCCTTTGAAAATGGGCAGGGAGGAGGCGCTCTATAGCGGCACCTTGTAGTGCAGTAAGTGTGGAGTGAATTTGACATAGTTCTTTGATGTTTAACCGTTTTAAATGCCTATTGCCCTCTGTGCACAGTTGCCCTGAAGCCACCAGGGTGGCGGTGCTACCGGGCTTGGGCCCGCCATCGCTGCTCGCAGCTATGTTTATTATTATTCTCCAAAGTGAATCGCATTTATGGGGCCTAAACGTGCTCGGAAACTCATGAAACTTTGCAGACGCGTCAGAAGTGGTGAAAATGTATGTCTGTTATGGGTTTTGGAATTGGGCGTGGCAACATGGCTCGATAGCGCCATCTAATGTACAGCCCCTCTCGCTACATTTCACTAGGGTTTTGAAATTCGGTACACACATTTATAAGCCCAATACCTACAAAAAAGTCTCTTGGAGAGAAATCCGAAACCGAACAGGAAGTCAGATATTTTGAATTAATTTACTGTTTTTTGCATTTTCCAGACGTTGTACTTTAACAAACTCCTCCTAGAGCTTTTATCAGATCAATGTCATATTTGGTCAGTCTAATGTAAAGGCCTTTGTGACGTTAAATTGCAAAGATCTAGAGTTTTCACTGAAGGGCGTGTCCGTGGCGCCCTGACAAAGTTTGATGTTTTCGCCATGAAACAGGATGTTGTTGTAACTCTGACAAACAATGTCCGATCTGCCCCAAACTTCAGATGTTTTATCAGAGTCCTGGTCTGAAGACATCTTCATAACAATATTCGTTTACAGTCATAGTGCCACCTGTAAGCAACAGGAAATTACATGTTTTACACTATGATTAACTCCTCCTAGAGATTTAATCAGATCAATGTCATTTTTGTTCAGTCTAATCTAAAGGCCTTTGTGACGTTAAATTGCGAAGATCTAGAGTTTTCGGTTAAGGGCGTGTCCGTGGCGGCATGACAAAGTCTGTTGTTTCGCCATGAAAAAGGAAGCCGTTGTAACTCAGGCATACAATGTCCGATCTGCTCCAAACTTCACATGTGTGATAAGAGTCCTGGCCTGAACATATCTATATGCCAATATTCAGTTAGTCATAGCGCCACCTGCTGGCAACAGGAAATGGCATGCTTTACACTGTAATTCCCTCCCAGAACCACATTTCAATATGCCACAAAGTACCAAACATACTAGAAACACGTTAAATCATGCAACACTTGGCTAAGTGCTAATGTTTGCTATGAACGCCATGAAACAGGAAGTTGTTGTAACTCAGGCATATGATGTCTGATCTGCTCCAAACTTCATGTGTTTGATAACAGTCCTGGCCTGAACATATCTATATCGCAATATTTGGTTACGGTCAAAGCGCCACCTGTTGGCAGCGAGAAGTGTGGCATTTATTAAAATGACTTTGGCATAATTCTCCTGTATTCATTCGCTTACATGCATGTCAACCACTGTTCACTGTTTTCCTAAGGCCAATGGGTGGCGGTGAGCCCGGGTGCGAGGGCCCTTTCATCGCTGCGTGCAGCTTTAATTTGAATTTGTTTTTCATTGGTTGTTGCCTGTGTCATAACCAATCACATCACAGTATTTTTGAATATAAAGCGCAAGTAAGATACACGGGAGAGGAAGATCATCAGTAAATTTAACTTAAATTTTGGTCTGATTTTGTCACAAAGATATTATATGGTTTCAGAAGTGCATGAGACATATGGGTTTAAATTTCAACTGAAGTTTTACGAATTCCATCTACAGTATACTTTCATTGCATGTAAAGAGCACAATGGAGATTCTCCAAAACCTTTTCTTTTGTCTTCCACAGTCAGTCATGAAGTATGATGATCATTTTTATTTTAGGTGAACTATGCCTTTAAAGTCACATAGAGATTTCATTATTTCATAGAATTAGTGATATGTTTGTACAGATCACAAAGTAGGAATAGGGTATAGGTTAGAATCAAGTTTGGAAAAATCTGAAGGCATTTTGCCAGATGTTGCATTCACAACATGTAACTACTGTAGTCTCAACATGTAGAAAACACGTGACATTCTATTCGGAGCTGTTCATGTCCTCAGTTTCTGTGGCAACACTATCACTACCTAAATAAACCTGCAGTGGTCACGTGGTACAAGTCCTCTCAGAAAATTTCTATCTTACAAGATGTAATTACGAGCTCTGTGGGAACATGAAAGCTTTTTATAAGTTGAAATCTCGTAATTATGTAATTATAACATGGCGTAAACACACCTAAAGGCCTGCAATATTTTCAAGTGCAGCTATAACTAGACTCGGATGTATGTCTTCAAGATTTCCATTCTGGGAAAAAAAAAAAAAAAAAAAAAAAGTCTGGATAGAGCTTCCCAGAGGTCTTGAGGCAATTAAATTGTGATTCAGGTTACTGCCTGTTTTCTCCTTGAGTGAATGGAGCAGGTCTTTGAAGTGGTAAGTCTAAACAAAATTGTGTGGATTTAATCATGGCCAAATCAAGCAAATATCTCACCTGTTTTTGCTATGGACAGGAAAATGCTTTCTCTTTAACTTGTTTATGCAGACTACAGCTACAACTCTAACTCTAATGGCATAGAAAACATAATTAATCATGTTGTCAAGATATTGTTGTTTATAAAAGTATATAAAGAAACTGCTATATGGTATGATGTGCCCTTGTCAAAAATGGGCACTCATGGGTGTTTAAACAATGGGCTAATTCACAGCCCAAAGCTGGAACAGGTAGATAAAGAAAAAAGGAGAATAGACCACCCTGACAAAATAAACAGACTCTATGACAGTGAACAGACCGTTACTTTACACCGCACTCCTGGTCGGCTCACCTTAACCTCAATCCAAATAATTGCACCACATTACAGTGGACATGCGTGTGCCAATCCTAGGCTTAAAGAAAAGCACTCCCTCAATTTGCCTTTCAATGAGCAAAACCTTAAAAGCAAACTAAAAAATTAGTTGGTTTGGAGGGAAGTAAACTAACACAGTTGATGAAGCTAATATAAGAAGGCTGTTTTTTTTTTTTTTTGTTTTTTTTAAATTCCAGAACCGATCATATTATTGAACTATTATTGAATTATATTATAGAACTGAACAATCATTTGCAAATGCTTAAACACAGCATGTCAGAAATGAAGACCCAATGTTCCAATTTTTAAATATAGGATAAAACCTTTACTTTTGCAACAACAGCAGTACTGGGAAAAAATATAAAACAAATACTGAAACAATTGATAAGCATTTTTAATTAGCAGATCACAGAAATATTGAGAAATCGCAGATTACAATCTCAGTTGGAGGAATAGTCAGGTGTTGAATTTATTTTCATGACATGGACACAGAAAAATAGGACTCTTTGAATCGGATTTGTTCAATGTGTATGAAGAACAACACAGAGGAGCAAAGTTTTCACCCTTACATGTGGAACCTATGAAAGTTTATTTCTGCCATGAATAGAAAATAAAAAAAGGTAATTGTGACTTTTTATCTCACAATTCTGACTTTTTTATCTCAATTCCTAGTTTATATCTTACAATTCTGCGGGGAAAAAAAGTCAGAAAAAAGTCATTTCCTTTTATGCTTTTTTATTCTGTGGTGGAAAAAAAGCTTCCATAATAACCAAAGACCATGTATGTTGGATTTAATGTTGATCAATGGCAGCAATTTCATGTTTTCATTTCAGTAAAAGCTTCATACTACAACAAATTTACTACAACGATTCCACTAACACTGTTCCATATTTACTATGGGGGTAACATCAACACCACACACCCACCTCCAGAAAGACATTTCAACCAAGGGGGACACTGAAGTTCTGCACAGGGGACACATTTGACCAGTAACAGCCCTGAGCAATTCTATTACTTTCTTCTTCTTACATGGAAACACAGTAAAATAGGACTCTTTGAATCTAATTTGTTCAGTGTGGATGAAGAACAACACAGAGGAGCAGAGAGAGAAAAAAATGTCTGGGTGAGGGAGAGGAACAGATAAAGGAGGAGAGGAGAAGTTGGATCAGGACAAGGGAGAAGAAGAGGTATGGGAGAGGAGGAAGAATGTGTGCTGGATTGTGCATCTCTATGATTTCCCCCCTTACACATGATGAACCTATGAAAGCTTATTTCTGCCATGAATAGAAAATAAAAAAAGGTAATTGTGACTTTTTATTGCATAATTCTGATATATGTCTCACAATTCTGAGAAAAAAAGTCAAAATAAAAGATATTTTTGATAAAAAGTCACAATTACCTTTTATGCTTTTTTTTATTCTGTGGTGGAAAAAAAGCTTCCATAATAACCAAAGGCCATGTATGTTGGATTTGTTGTTGATCAATGGTAGCAATTTCTACAACGATTCCACTACCACTGATCCATATTTACAAAATATGTGGTCTGCATAGGGCACTAGCTACCAAGGGGACACCATCCCACCCTCTATGGGGGCAACATCAACACCACACACTGAACCTTAGAAAGAGATTTCAACCAAGGGGCCAACTGAAGCTCTGCATAGGGAACTCATTTGACCAGTAGCTGCCCTGAGCAATTCTGTTACTTTCTTCTTCTTCTCTTTTTCTACTGCATATTCTATAAAATAATGACTCACTTCTGTTGCCAAGAATGCACACATTCAACACTCAACCAAAAATGTAGAATGGCTTACATGCATTATACTTTTACTGCAGTAAAAGGAAATTTTTTTAAAAGCGGTTTCACTGTCAATATTGCAAAGTTCATCAATTATGTAATGACTTCAATTTCAGCTATAAAGCAGCTTTACAGAAGACATCAGTGTCATTATCCAACACAGTTCCATCTCATTCAGTTCTGTTATCATCCAATATTGTCAGAACAGTGATATCAATAATATTTTCTGAATATTTATTGTCTTTTAAGCCCCAACCGAGCAAACCAAAGGTGACAGGGACAAGCAACCATCAGTAACTCCATCAGGAGATACTGGTCCCATCTGGTTTACCTTGGGATTTTGCAATGTATTCAAAGTTTTATTTATCTGTCCATCTCCTGTCCAGTAAGCACTCTGAGGAGGAAGGAATGTTGCACTCCGAATTGGGGCGGCAGCCTCAATTGGCGCACTGATTTGGCGGTAATTACATGTGATGGTGCCTGACGAGGTGAGATGGAGGAAAAATAGATCGTGAAATCGAGACTGGACAGACGAGCCATGCAGGAATGTTCCTGGATGGCTAAACAAACCCGCGGAGTGTGTGGATTAGAGCATGGCATGAGGCACTAGTTAAAAGAAACGAAGAGGTCAGCAATGTCCTCCTTAACAGTGAAAAACCTCTGCAATCATTTCCTATCATTAAGCATATAATGGAGTGAGAGAGATGCTTTGTGTCAAGCTAAGAATGGTTTATTTACAGCTGTCTACAATCTGGATAGGAGCAAATATTGAAAGAAATTAAATTAGGCTAATTCACTGAATTATCAAAAAATAGGCACTAATATTACCACATGCTTTTTAAATATACATTTTGGTAAAGCAAGAATAACTATTGTGATATGAAATGTTATCATGTTATACAGTTTTCTCAGTCGCTTTGGTACATTTTTTTCAAATCATCCTTAACATTTGCAAAGCATTAAATACATTACACTAAACAATTTTGATTGAAAATGCACAAGGCTTTTTTCTGTATGGCAAATATTACAGTTTTTCTCAGTAGCTTTGTTATATTTTTTTCAGATCACATCTGAAATTCTCAAAACTACTTGTACAACCTCCACATGTATCTAGTCACTTATGCACATCATAAGAGCAATTTCTCATTCTTTTGAACAAGTTGCAAGCTTTGGTACATTCATACAATTGATTAAATTGCATGATTGTCTGCAATTGCAGTTGTCTGCTGTTTCCTACACTATCAATAGCTTATGTCATGTTACTCAAAATTTATTATACTGGTTCTCTGTTGAATAGTCTTACCCCTTAAATCATCTACGCATTAGTTCATTGCATAAGTCATTAAATGCAAAATGATTGATCTAGTTGTCATAATGGGTCAAGTATATTTTCTATATATTTCTATTAGACTTTTTTTGTAAATGTGTCTTGAAATGATTTATTGCGCAGGTGAATCTTGAATTTTACTAATGAATGGGAATGTAAAGCATTAGATCAACCAATGATCAACCAGTTCTCAAAAATAGCTCAGAGATAGATAAGGCAAAGGACGTAGGCACATTTCTGATGAAATAAGGGCCACTATTGTGGACCATGTTCTCATTAATAGCCTTACAATGGCTGAGGCGGGTCAAAAGGTTCAGTCGAATGTTGGGAGAACAGCTGTGTCCTCAATCATTCAAGCATTTCATAGACAGAACAGTTATACATTACAACAATGTGCTCTGTACTAAAATCTTGTATACTTACTGTACTGCAGTAAGTTCATATTACAGTAGCATTTTTACACTTACAGTAGCATATTACATTTGCATTTTACAGCATTTTGTAAATACACTTTATACAGAAACATACTATAGCACATAAATACATGTATATATAGTCCTGTCATTTTCTTTTATATATCGCAATGACAGACCAGACAATTTGTTGACAGACCAACATTAAAAGCGTTACTGTGAATCTGGTTGTCTCTTGCAATCAATGTCCCATATACAGTAATGTGCCAATCTGTACTGTAAAAATTGATATTGGCATACAGAAATCTTGTGCATTTTCAATCATTGTTATCAAAATTGTAGCTATAGTTTACATCTGAAAATACTAATAGAGTATACTCACTGTTATATTGACAACGTGGCTAAACATTTTGAATATCTAGTTTGTGAACTATGACACAAGGACTTGTCATTCTGATGGCACTCAAGTATTCATTGATATAAATACTTACTTTTGAGATGAACTATCCTTCTGAGCAAGTTACAGGCTTTTGCAGATAGTCCATTGTGTGGTGATGTTTGTATGAATTCTTTCGAGAAAGGAAATTACTGATTTGCAAATGTTAAGAATGATTCAAGAAATGTACCAAAGCGATCGAGAAAAATAATATTTCAACAGTACAAATAGAAAATTCAAAAGAACAGTGTAATGACTGAGACAAATCAGACACAATTATTTGTTAGTTAGCCAATAGTTTTAAACTCACTCTGGGTTCTGTCCCCATCCCCCGAGAAGTTCTCAGTTACAAGTTTATTGCGCCAAAGAATGTGCTTGCCAAATTGAGAGCAGAGAAGAGACCCAGAAAATCTGCATCTTCCCTGCATTTTCCACACAGAACACAGACGTTCCTGCATTAATTTATAAACAGACTATTCTATAAATGAACATGCATATTCCCAGGAAATGTACAGCTGCTCTATTGAGATATTACATGGGAGATTGACTTAAGGGTTTTAGGTTTGGCTATATTACAGTTTTTTTCAATTGCTAACAAACGTTTACCAATACATAAAGTACTTTTTCTAAACTCTTAACACAGCAACACACATACATCACACAGTGAGCCAAATAGTTAATTTTCTGCCCAAAACCATATTTTGTTAAATAAACCCAAACTCTACATTTCAAAATGCTAAAAATCTTTTTCAACATATACTAACTCTATCAAAATACAGCAAACTGATTCAAAATTGAGTCGTTCTGTCAAAACATTAGCACTAGTTTTCTATCCAACATGAACATATAGTCAAGTGCAATGACTGTCAAAATACTAACAGTTGATGGCATTACAAAAACTGAATTACTTGTCATGTTAAAGTTCTACCTGCAGAAAATATGAAATCCATTGTTTTTACAATTCAGTTTCCGTTTACTGCAGTAATAGTAGAATGCTTACATGTAAGCCATTCTACATTTTTGGTTGAGTGTTGAATGTGTGCATTTTTGGCACCATAAGTGAATGAGTCAGTACTTTATAGAATGTGCAGTAGAAAAAAAGTAGTAACATAATTTTACATGAAGCTTTTACTGAAATGAAAACATGCCATTGATCAACAACAAATCCAACATACAGGGCCTTTGGATACTGTTGATGTCACGGTGTGTGACCATAGGAGGAAGAAGGCAGGAGAAGCAGGTTTCAAATAAAACTCAAAGGTTTAATAATACTTCAAAAGGCAGGTAGACACATCCAACATACAACAGTGACAGGACAAAGAGTGAACAAAACCAATGAATACTTATACAAGAACTAATGAGGGAACTAATGAGATAATAAACAAGGCACACCTGAGACAAGGACACTAATCAAATCAGAAACCATGACAACTAACTAATGGTGGGAAAACTAAACAGAGGACATGTGACAAACAGAAAATGGTGCAAAAACAGACAGACGTGTGACATTACTCCCCGGGCAGTTCGGGGCGTGGCATAGTGGCCTCGGCCTGGACCCCAGGCTCAGCCACTCTGGCTACAGAGGAGACTTGACTAGATGGAGGGAGCCATGGGTCTCTGGGCTGGAGTGAACTCTTGGACTGGAGCAGGGTTGGAGTGGACTCAGGGACAGGAGCAGAGTCTGGAGCTGACTTGGGGACTGGAGCGGAGTCTGGAGCTGACTCGGGGACTGGAGCGGAGTCTGGAGCTGGAGTGGACACTGGAGCGGACTCAGGGGCTGGAACCAACTCTGGGTTCCAGGACATCCCCTCATACTCCACTAAAAGGCCTAAGGGCACAAGTGTGGAGACTATTACAGCTGAGGGCTCAGGCATGGTGGTGGCCATCTTGGGTTGAGGCTCAGGAGCATAGACATACATCCAAATACAACAGTTACAGGACAAAGAATGAACAAAACCAAGGAATAGAGGGTATGCACGTGACGTCACCGTCGACCATTACGACTGCGGTTACACCCGCTAAGTGGCAAAAGACTGAGCGGCAGCATTGGTTTTCAGCGTGAATGCCGCAAAAAACACACAAAACACATGCAAAATGGAAAAAAGCTTTGTGATTGACTGAACAAATAGCTTTGACACAAAACCTGAGGTATATATTTAAAGAGTGACGAAAGTTACAGAAAAAAAGCAGAAGCAAATGGATCGGTGCAATTCACAGAAACAGCTGGACTCCAGGCAGAGAAACATGGATTTGCAGTTATCATTTTGTGTCAAATTGTTGCATTTTGAGGTAAAATCATACCGTATATATTGTATTGTTATATATTATGTTGACAACTCATCAAATATTTTCCATCTTATATTCTGCATAATTGGGTGTTTTAAAATGAACACTGACAAAAACTATATTATAAACATATATATGTTTATATGTATATATATATATATATAAC
This sequence comes from Chanodichthys erythropterus, assembly GCF_024489055.1. Classification (NCBI taxonomy): domain Eukaryota; kingdom Metazoa; phylum Chordata; class Actinopteri; order Cypriniformes; family Xenocyprididae; genus Chanodichthys; species Chanodichthys erythropterus. Next base: position 27,568,282 of record NC_090224.1, on the reverse strand, counting down.
ATTGATATAAGTGATTTCTTGGATTTAAACCTACTGTTGGAAATCTCAGAAGCATAGACCAGGAGACTTTGGGATATCTTTAAGCAGAAATTACTCTTTATTGAGAAACACACTGTGTGTCGCTGTGGTCATCCAAAATCTAACTAAGGCAGTGTACTTGGTAGTTCATATACATTCAAGGGGAGGTATACACAGAGTAGAGGTGTTCACAATCTAAACAAAGCATGCAAATGCAGTATAGCCCATTCCCTACATTTCCCAGCCATGATCTAATCAGCATAACTGTGTCATTCAAATGCATAGGTTCTAATCCAATCAGTCTGGCAGTATCACCAATACCTTTACATTATCATAGAGACAAAAGCACAGCTGTATCTTGAGCTGGTCATGCCACATGGTCAGGAAGTGTATGAGACAAAAGGTTAGTGTCTCAGACACCTGGGCTGCCTGCCTTCACACAATATACATAAAGTTTTCAGTTCATATACTATTACATTGGAACCTAGATATAACATAGAACAAATTTGTAATCCCACACTACTTATATTGTAGTTATAATAAAATATAATAAAATATATAAAATATTAATATTATTATATTAAAAATATAATAAAATATTCACAGGCAGATTTTCTTTATGTGTTTCCCCAGTGTCAAAATAAGGCACATTTAAATGTCAGGAAACACGACTCCTGGCTGCATGTCAATATCCATGGATTAGGTTTATTTGACAAGTTGTAAGGAACACATTCAATTCCAACCTTTAGTGTAATCATTTGTTTTACTCTTGTTTTCACAGTTTCCCCATTAAATCTCGTCATGCAGCAGGTTCTTTTGCCACTCAGTCCAGCTGAGGGAGCGCATTCTGGCAGGAAAGTGATGTCGATGCATACCCTCTATACTTATATAAGAACTAATGAAATAACTAATGAGATAATAAACAAGACACACCTGAAACAAGGACACTAATCAAATCAAAAACCATGACAACTAACTAATGGTGGGAAAACTAAACAAAGGAGGACATGTGACAATCAGAACATGGTGCAAAACCAGACATACATGACAGTTGAAGCTTTTTTTCCGCCACAGAATAAAGAAGTATAAAAGGTAATTGTGATTTTTTTTATCTCACTTTTTTTCTTTCTTTTGCAATTGTACGTTTATATCTCACAATTCTGACTTTTTTCCCCTCAGAATTGTGATATATAAACTATAGGAATTGAGAGAAAAAAGTCAGACTTGTGAGATAAAAAGACATAATAACCTTTTTTATTTTTTATTCATGGCAGAAATAAGCTTTCATAGGTTGCACATGTGTAAGTGAAAAAAAAGAGATAAACAGTCCAGCACACATTCTTCCTTCTCTCCGATACCTCTTCTTCTCCCTTGTCATGATCCAACTTCTCCTCTCCTCCTTCATCTATTCCTCTCCCTTACCCAGGCATTTATTTATTTATTTTTTGCTCCTCTGTGCAGATTCAAAGAGTCCTATTTTACTGTATGTCCATGTAATGGAAATAACTTCAAAATCTGACTATGCCTCCAACTGAGATTGGAATCTGCTATTTCTCAATATCTCAGTGATCTGCTAATTAAAAATGCTTATCAATTGTTTCAGTATTTGTTTTATATATTTTTTCAATACTTTTGAGCTGCTGTTGTTGTAAAAGTATAGGTTTTATACTATATTTAATGATTGTAACATTGGGTGTTCATTTCTGCCTTTTTTTGTTTAAGCATTTGCAAATAAGATGAGAAAGATCCATGATTTTGGTATGGAGTTAGCTTATGAAAAGAGAATTTAAACATTTTAGAAACTTGTTAATTGACTGCATTTTGCGTTAAAACAATATTAATTGTGTTAATGGTATGGTCACAACAGATGGATGTTCTGCTAAATGTGTTTAGAGTTTTGGAAATGTGACTACAGAATGGACAAATGTATGTTAGCAACTGAAATAAACCCTGTAATTCTCACTGTTGTGCATTCTAACAATGCAATATTTTTGAGTTCTATAAGCCACATTTTAAATGCTGGGGATGTAGGTTCATGCTTGATTTCAAAGATTATCTTTTTGGCCGCAGTTAAAACAGTGTGGAGGATCCTACACTGGTTAGCATTCAGATTGAGGTCAGCATCATCATTCAAAAGACAACAACTGAGGTGTTTAAAGAAAACCATGTCACAAGACTTGAAAAACCGTATCCCAAATTTTGACACTCGTATGTGCATATATGTCCCCACAGTATTTGAGCAAAATAGAATGAGCAAGTGAGCAATAAAGGGGTAGGCAAGCACTTCATTTTGTACAAGACATATGGAGTAGCAACAATAATAAAAATTTATTAAGCAGCAGCAGCAAATCAGCATATTAGAATGATTTCTGAAAGATCATGTGATACTGAAGACTGGAGTAATGATACTGATTCAGCTATGACATCACAATTTCATTATAAAATGTATTTAATTAGAAAACAGTTATTTTTAAATTGTACATTTCATAATCTTACTCTTTTTGCTGTATTTTGGATCCAATAAATGCAGAGGAGAGACTGGTGAGGTGAGGAGAGACTTTAAAAAAAAAAAAAATCTTCAAAACAATCTAAAACTTTTGAACGGTAGTGTATATGAGCAATATCACATGAGTAGCCATACTCAGCCATTCGGCCATAGGTAATCACAGCGTGCTGATATACAGCCATATCATATGGCTACAAATGTGATATTGCGTTCATACAACAGTTCGATGGCACAAGTTTGTAAATAAATAAGAAATAACAAGTGTCTTTAAAACCCTCTTTTGTGCAGAACTACTTCCTTCCACCACATATTCAAATCTCAAGTTGACAGTTTGACCAATGCTCCATTACTAAATCTAAAACATCTCTTTAGAACTAGTAACGAAGGAATATTGAGTCCCTCCATTTAAAATCGTATTTTGTACAATATTATTGAGAGAGAGAGAGAGAGAGAGAGAGAGAGATCATGAGCATTACCTGTGTCTGATATAACATTCATTCTTCAGGTCGATGTCCATAATATTATATCCATTATAAAAATCCATTTAAATGTCCACTGAGGAAAGTGACCTTTGTATTTGTCCTTTTTACAGTTAAGGGATTTTTCCATAACAGCACTAAAACAACGTCCTTTGATTACAAAGGTCACTTTCAATTTAAAAATCTCTTGCAACTGATTCATTCACTTCTAAAGGTTGCCGCCATCTAATGCCGTTAATGAAACACAGTGTCTACACCAGACGTGACCGTTGTCGTTTCGCATTGCGCCATGCCCCAACAGCTAAAATCTACACTGATTGCGACAAACCAACCATTACAAAGCACTTTGACTACGTCAGAAATAGAACGTGGAATCCGTTTACTGTTGGGAATTTGTAGTGTTGCGTCACATCCAGTGTAGACAATATCACTGATTATAATGGGTTCTATTGTCTTTTGATACATTGCATTGCGCCACTCGTGTCCAGTGTAGACACAGTGTAACTTTTACTTTTACGCACTAATGGACCCTTTCTCAATACCAAATACAACATATTATTTTATATAAAATAATATTTACTGAACAACAATTTTTAAATTAACAACAATAGCCATTATAAATGACAATAGAAAATAAACACAATTGTACAATTCAGTCAAACTTTCAAAAGCAGTGCCTTACAGGATGCAAGTTAAATACTGCCTTAATATTAAATTATGAAATTTAATTTAGCCCAATTCGATTTGCTCAGGATCAAGTAATAGGTTAATAAGACCAAAGTTTGCCTGTTTTATGTACCCAAAATGAATTATATCTCATGTGTAACCACTATAAGAGCCAGCGGCAAATCCCCGAAGCACTGGCCGAGATGAAGCTGTACACGGCGGGCACACGAGCACTGAACGGCCACTGATGGCCTGGAACTTGCATCTCCGAAAACGTCTAAACAAATTGTAAAATAGGAGCTATAATTAACCCTCAGGGGTCTGAGGATTTTTGGGGCCCTGGAGAAATTTTGACATGCCCTGACATTTGTGCTTTTTTCAATTGTTTATAAACATATTAATGGGAAAAGTGTCATTACACTGTATTCAGCACAAACTAGGCTACAATAATATGTGAGGAACATGTATGTACATGCTTGTGTTTTTGAAGGAATAACGGTTATGCGTGGTTATTGAAAAAACAAAAAACATAAGTCACTGAAATAAAGCCAAAAAATATATATTAAATCTGTGTTCACAAGACTTCTGGGTATTGGAGGTTGTAGACTAGAGTTTTTGCTTCAAAATGAGGTAAAAATTATGCTGCCTGCTTGTTCATATAAAACAATAGAGAGTATGCGTGGAGGCGTGAATCATCATAAATAATGGGTGATTCTCACCTGAGAAGACAAAAGAATCGCATAAAGAGCTCTAATGACCTGCATAATAATGAGCTCTTTCAGTCAGGTAGGCTGTGAAAAAACCCTCTGTTGATCATGTCTCAAGCTCATCATGGTGTAAATCAAACAGCAATACTGTGAAATATTATTACAATTTAAAATAATGGTATTCTATTACATACTTTAAAATATTATTCATTTCTGTGATGCAAAGTGTCTGAACAATTATGTTACCTCTATGGCATTTCATATAAGCTTTTAGCTTAAAAGCATGCACATTTGGAGAAATATTGATGGATTCTGATATGTTTATGTCAATTTTCTATACAGAGGAGTAATATTTATTCAATATTTATTGCCATCACTGTGAGTGCTGGATACTGTATTTTCAATTCATACTTGCAGCCGGAGGGCGCCCTGTGCACCTTTAGTCCACAAATTCATATAAAGAAGAACAGGAACCAGGAACTAACGGCATGTCTTCTAGAGGTCGCTAACCATGGCTTTAACATCCAGATAAACACTTTTCAAGACAATAAATACACAATTGAGACGATGCATACAAGTATTGCCTCAGAATTTGCCTCAGAATAGCGCTCGTTCCGTGGGCATGGCCACATTAGCAGATAATGAGCTGAATCACGGACTTCTGACATGGCTCTCTTTTCATACAGATTACATAAACACAGATTTTTTTTTTCGATTTGACTTACACGATTTAAAACCTGACATTTCAACGTTTTTTTAGACAGATGTCTAATTTTTTTGTGATTAGTATTCACTAAGTTACAGTTCATTTTCTGAGAACTATCAGATTGGACTTCGTTCAGAGGGAGACGAGAGATCACGCATCATGTTAGTTTCCTTTATTTTGCAAAAAGCACAACATTTTGTTTTTACTCTGAGTGTACACACATAAAAGAAGATATTCCACAGATTAAAATGGTGTATAGCTCTTAATTGTATGTGCAACATTGACAGAGTATTTTGAGTCTCTTTCACACTGGTAAGAAAAAACTGTGAGGGAGTTAAATATGAGTCACATATTTCAGGTCTAAACAACTACATTTGTGCCTAAAAAACTCTTAAAACTACAGTTTGTGGTTGTCACAGACATGCCAGGCTCTACACTCACCCAATCACAACGCACTCCCTCTCCTGAGCATTAAAATACCACACCTAACACTCATCAGCACCCATCATCACAGCAGCATAAAAGACACTCCAAAGCATTCGGTCACTGTCCGGTCTCGTTAACGCATACCTACCTGTTATGCTTACCTCAAAGACTCTTCTAAGTTCTACTTACCTGTATCCAGTGTTCTCTGTGATTCCTAGTGTCTCCTCGTCTCCTGTGAGTGTCACCGTGTCTCATCTGCTTCACGCCTGCCTGCTTCCATGATCCCTGGGAAAGATAAAGACAAGTATCAGATCCAGTTTCATCCTCAGTCAAGGCCTTGATCCACGTGTGCGGTTGCATCTCGCTCGAGAAATTCATCCAGTTATCCATCAGATTCGCCACCTGTATGCAGCTGTGTCTCGAAGAGCACCAGGGCCAGCTGTTATTCCCATCTATCCTCCGCCAGCCTGAATCCGTCAGCCATCCAGAACCCATGCAAATAGAACACTCACATCTTTCGTCTGCTGAGCGACAGAGGAGGCTGACCCAGAATCTCTGTCTCTATTGCGGCCGTGCTGGGCATTACATCTCTGAATGCCCCACTCGTCCAGTACGATCCAAGGTGTTATCATGCCTACGTTGAATAAGATGAAACCACTCACTATTGTTGTAAACCTTACTGCTGCTGATTTCTGTCTTTCATTTCCAGTCAGTACCCTCCTCGATTCTGGGTCAGCTGGAAACTTTATCTCCGGTGCCCTCTATCGCCAGCTCCAGCTCAAATCCACCGTCACGCCGAAGATATACCAAATCCACGCAGTAACTGGAAAACCTCTCTGCGAAGTTCGTTACAGTGTAGGACCTCTTCACCTCCAAATCGGTGTCCTCCATACGGAAGAGATCCATCTGCTGGTTCTGGAGGAGTCAACGGCTGGCGTGATTCTAGGGCGCCCCTGGCTTGAGCAGCACAATCCCATCATCTCCTGGAGGACAGGAGAGATCCTGAATTGGGGTAACCAATGTTTTACTGACTGTTTCCCTGAGTTCCCTGTTCCAAGTCTTCCGAGTTCCAAGGAAATCCAAGTCTCTGCTCCTGAGTTTCCTGCTCCAAGTCGTCCAAGTTCCGAAGAAACCCAAGTCTCAGCTCCTGAGTTTCCTGCTCCAAGTCTCTCAAGCTCTGAGAAGATCCAAGTCTATGCTACTTCTGTGGAAAGTCCACTCGAGAAACGTTCAACGGACATCCCTGCTTGTTACTCCCACTTCAGAGATGTTTTCTGTCCTAAAGAAGCCTCCAAGCTGCCTCCCCATCGGCCATGGGACTGCGCAATTGACCTCATCCCTGGTGAGCCAGTGCCCAGAGGGAAAATATACTCCCTTTCCCTCCCGGAGGAGAAGGCCATGGAGGAGTACATAAACGAAGCTCTGTCATAAGGCTACATACGCCCATCTACTTCCCCTGCTGCTTCAAGCTTTATCTTCGTGGAGAAGAAGGGTGGAGGCTCGCGGCCCTGCATCGGCTACAGAGCTTTGAATAAGATCACCATAAAATTCCATTACCCACTTCCTCTCATACCATCAGCGCTGGAACATCTACGCAGCGCCACTGTGTTCACCAAGTTGGACCTCCGCAGCACTTATAACCTCATCCGAATACGTGAGGGGGACGAGTGGAAGACAGCCTTTGTAACCCCTACTGGCCATTATGAATATCTGGTAATGCCGTATGGACTTGTCAATGCCCCCTCCGTATTTTAAGATTTCATGCATGAGGTGCTCCGGGAGTTCCTGCACAAGTCAGTCCTGGTCTACATAGACGATATCTTGATCTACTCCCGGAGCATGGCCGACCATCGCTACCACGTTGCGGAGGTCCTCCAACGCCTAAGGGACTATCAACTGTATCTCAAAGCCCAAAAGTGTACACTTCTATCAGCCCTCAGTGCGGTTTTTGGGGTATAACATTGATCACAGTGGTGTCCACATGGATGAGAGGAAGGTCACTGCTGTCCAAGACTGGCCCATTCCCACATCCGTGAAAGAGTTAAAAAGGTTCCTGGGTTTTGCAGATTTCTACCACAGATTTATCCAAGGTTACAGCTCCATCCGTCTTCTCAGAAATAAGCCCAAGTCTCTTTCCTGGACTCCAGCCGCCAAGCAAGGTTTCAACACACTCAAGACCGCGTTTATGACAGCTCCCCTCCTGGCTCACCCGGATCCAGATCTCCCTTTTGTTGTCAAGGTCGACGCCTCAACCACAGGAGTGGGAGCGGAATTATCCCAGCAGCAGGGGAATCCCTGTAAACTCCATCCATGTGCCTTCTTCTCCCGCAAACTCAACCTGGCGGAGGTAAACTATGACATTGGGAACCGGGAGCTTCTGGCCATCAAGCTTGCCCTGGAAGAGGGGAGGCATTGGCTCGAAGGAGCCAAACATCCATTTATGGTTCTGACAGACCATAAAAATCTGGAGTACTTACGGGACGCGAAACGACTAAATCCCCACCAAGCAAGATGGGCTCTGTTCTTCAAAAGATTCCACTTCACCATCTCCTACCAACCTGGGACAAAGAATGTAAAAGCTGATGCTCTGTCCCGCATTCATAGTCCTGAAGAAAGCACCGATGATCCAGAGCCCATCATCCCTGAGAAACTCTTTGTCAGTCCCATTACCTGGTCTGCAGAAACGCTCTCTGAGCCGAGTGCCTCCACCAACACCCCGCCGGGTTGCCCTCAAGGTTTGCATTATATTATAAACCGCCCCTGGTCACACCTAGGAGTAGACTTCATAACGGATCTTCCACTCTCCAACAGTTGCACCTGTGTATTGGTGGTAGTGGATCAATTCTCCAAGTCTTGTCGACTAATCCCCTTGCCTGGACTGCCAACGGCAATGGAGACCGTGGAGCTCATGTTTAACTATGTATTCCGATGCTATGGACTGCCCGAAGATGTCGTGTCTGACTGTGGATCACAATTACTGGTTCCGGGAGAGTGAGAGGGTCTGGGACAGACATGCCAGGCTCTACACTCACCCAATCACAGCGCACTCCCTCTCCTGAGTATTAACAAGCCACACCTGACAGTCATCAGCACCCATCATCACAGCAGCATAAAAGACACTTCACCCCATTCGGTCACTGTCACTGTCCGGTCACGTTAACGCATACCTACCCGTCATCTCTGGTTTTCAATAAACTCAATGAACTGCACTCCCCTTCTGTATGTAACAGTGGTACAATAAGTGTAGTATTTGTAAAGAATGTGGTGGATTTGCTTGGCTGCCATGACAGTTGCTTTAAGTGGAGTGATATAAATGGTGCTATCACTTGAATATCGCACAGCTTTCAGCAAATCAGATTCGAGAACCAGAAAGAACTGTTGTATAAACACACACACACATATATATATATATATATATATATATATACACACACACACACATACAGTACATGTACATGTACATGTACATGTACATGTGTGTAGTTGAATGTTGCAGTATGTACTGTATCTGTATCAAATATATGTACTGTACTCTATAAAATGCAAGGGTATTACTGTAACATGAAGCATTTCAGTAAGTACTGTATGTATTGCAATATAGTACACATTGTTGGATTATATATCTGTTCTGTCTATGAAACCTTTGAATGATGGCTGCACCCTTCGACCGGCATTGGCTTTTGTATTGAGATTGTATGATTAAGAACAGGGTCCATAATGTGGCCCTTATTTAATCAGAAAATTGTTCTTGGCCTCTTCTCTGTTTTGCCTCTCTACTCACTACATATCCTTACTCCACTTCTTCCCAGCTGTTGACCCTGTTTGTTTTTCTTGTTGTTCTTCCATCATCAAAAATTGTAACACTGTGTTGTGCTGTCTAAATATGCTTGCTGCACCTCTGAGCTATTACAGTTTTTCTCAGTCACTTTGGTACATTTCTCGGATCATCCTTAACACTAGAACCACTGGAGGTGGCTGTATACTTAAAACCGCCATGCGGGTCTGTGGCGAGGGGGGCGTGGTTCAGCGAGGTCTGCAACCGGAGAGAATAGCGGGAGACGCTTGGTAAGTGAGTGAATATAAATCATGAACACCTGTGTCTCGTTCTAGTGATTGGCGCGGAGACAGGATAAGACGCCCTGAGAAGCAGGAGTGTGTGAGAGAGAGGGGAACTGCTGACTGAGGCACAGCGCGTTGCTTGGAGTGAAGCCCTTGTGGATTGTGTCTACCGAATCTGGAGTGAAGCCCTTTGTGAATTATTTATGTTGCTATTGTCTTTCTGTTGAACTTGGTTCTCAATAAAAGCTCAGTCAGCAGTTGTTCGTCAACCCAGTCCGCTTCCTTCCCACACACAAACTTTAACTGTGCTACAGGGTCAATTTTACCCACACACATTACACCTGATTTTATATGGCTAAGGAACATATTATTTCACTGTATTATGTTGCTGTGTTCACAAAGAAGTGTCTAGAGTCATGAAATGATTATGTCTTGTCATCAACTATATTTTTGTCCTGTTGTTTTATGTTCAAGGCTTTTTTTTATGCAGGCTACACTAATCACTTTTCATAACGGTCAAGCTAAACAAGTCTGCACTGACAACGAGAATTAGAAGGAAGTAAATACATATTTGGGTGGTGTAATATTATAATGAATCATAATCATATATTAAGATAACCCATACATTTAAATTACTAAAATAGCCTATAGAAAATAATGAACAATAATAATTCACCACACTGCATCAGATGTATGATGCAATGACAAATTCAAGCACGCAGCTTCACCTTAATTATTTATATCCAAAGTTTATTGATGCTCACTCTCTGTAACTAACAATCCTGTCCTGAAGAACAGACTCAGTCTAATTTTTCTCTGAGGCTCTGGATCATTGTCAGATGAGCCATCAGATGCTGAGTCGACCCAAGACGCATCACTGATCTCACCACCATCAGACTCTCCATCACTCACGGCATTTACAGCTTCTGCCTCTTCTGCACCCAGAAATCGCCAGCTTTTACTCATTGTGACTTTATTTATAAAACCGATGACCACTAATTCAGTAAGTGAAAGGCGTTGCCTAGCAATGTACAATGTTTAAACATGAGGGGACGCAAAAATGACAGCGCGAAAATACAGGCATTGTATAGTGGGTAAATTTGACCTGCGCAGCACTTATAGGTATAAATGCCCCGTTTTATGATCTGGTTTTATCTAAACAATTTTTAACACCAAGGGATTGTAAATTACACAATTTTAGTAAAAGTCAATGACTGTGAGACTTGAATGTTTTATTGAAAACCTGTTATGTACATTTGAAAAACAGCCACGGGTAAAATTGACCCCGTGGTGGTTCTAGTGTTAATATTTGCAAACCAGTCAGTGTATTTCTTGATACAATTTGTACAAACAGCACTAGACAAATGGAATGCCTGTAAAAGTAATGCTCAAAATCCTTATCTCTCAAAAGTAAGCATTTATGTCAGTGAACATATCAGTGCCATCAGAATGACCAGCCCTTTTGTCAGTGTTCACAAACAAAAGCATTTGCCATGTTTTCAATAAAACTGGCAGTATTTCTTGATGTAAAATATGGCGACGGATTTGATGACAGTGATTGAAAATGAACCAGGCTGCAATTTTTCTTTATGGACAGTACAAATTTGCATATTACTGTATGTGGTATTTTGATCACAAGAGATGGCAGGATTCAAAGTTATGCTTTTACTGTTGGTCTGACAACATTTTAGAGCAGTGATTCCCAACCCTGTCAACTGAACTCTCAGTTGATTAACCCAAATCATTTTTCAATCTTTTTGTTTAATCTTTAATCACTGTGAATAATAATTATATTGTTTGTTTTATGCTAAATATAATAAAAAGAAAGACTGATTAAACTAAAATCTGTGCTTTCAAAGGTACCATAATTTCCGGACTATAAGCTGCAACTTTTTTCCCATTCTTTGAACCTTGCGGCTTAAACAATGATGCGGCTAATATATGGATTTTTCCCGCTTTCAATTTTTTTTTTCAAAAAAACACATTCCGTGCTCAGTTTTTTGGCGGCATAAAGCTTTCATTAGACCAATGAAATTGCCGAACGGGTTAAGGTCAAACAACTTTTTTGTTTACTATTTATATTAAATCGAGTGCGCTCAAACTTCCCATCATTCTGATAACGGTAGTCATTTTGTCCCCCTCATCATGGCAAAGACACACAGAAATGCATATGATGCAGCTTTCAAGTTGAAGGCGATTTATCTGGCTGTTGGAAAAGGAAAAAGAGCTGCTGTATGGGAGCTTGGTCTTAATGAGTCGATGATAAGACGTTGGAAACAGCAGCGTGAGGAACTGACTCAGTGCAAAAAGACAAATAAAGCTTTCAGAGGGAAGAAAAGCAGATGGCCCGAACTAGAAAATGAGCTCGAAGACTGGGTCAACACACAAAGAGCAGACGGCCGTGGTGTTTCATCTGTGCAGATCCGACTGAAGGTCAAAACAATCGCCACCACAATGAAGTTTAAAGATTTTAGAGGTGGACAATCATGGTGTCTCAGATTTATGAGACGTAAAGGCCTGTCCATCAGGGTACGGAAGAGTCTGTGTCAGCAGCTCCCTCCAGACTACGAGGAAAAAGTTTCAAACTTCCACAAATTCACTGATGCAAAGATAGCGGAGCATTCCATTGTCCCGCACAACATCATAAATATGGATGAGGTTCCTCTTGACGTTTGACCTGCCTCTCACTCAGACTGTCAACAGGAATGGTGAATCATCCGTCACGCTTGAAACAACCGGGCATGAAAAAATGCACTTAAATTGTGTTCTGAGCTGCATGGCATCGGGAGAAAAGCTTCCACCGGTGGTGATTTTTAAACGCCCGACGATGCCAAAAGAAAAATTCCCGAGAGGTATTGTTGTGAAAGTCAACAAGAAAGGATGGATGACGGAAGGCCTAATGCATGAATGGCATACGGAGTGGATTCTTTCACACGAACAAACCATTGCTTGTTTTGGACAGCATGAGGGCCCACATAACCGATTCGGTGAAAGAAGCCATCAAGAGGATAAACTCAGTTCCAGCTGTGATTCCTGGAGGCACAACAAAGTATTTGCAGCCACTCACCATCAGTGTAAATTGTGCATTTAAGGTGGCGCTCCGTGTTCAGTGGGAGGCTTGGATGACAAGTGGGGAGAAATCCTTCACTAAAATGGGCCGTATGCGAAGAGCAACTTATGGTCAAGTCTGCCAGTGGGTCCTGACAGCGTAGAGCATTGTCAAAAAATCCACTATCATCAGTGGGTTTCGAAAGGCTGGACTGCTGCGTGTTGAAGAGGGCTCAGCGGGGGATTTGCCTCCGGATGAAAGTGACGAGAGCGACAATGAAAATTATCCAATATCGGATAAAGCAATTCTGAGGCTATTCAACTCTGACACCGAAGGAGATGACTTCAGTGGTTTCAGTGCACAGGAGGAGGAAGATAGTGACCAATGACTTTCTTGGTAGGCTACTGTTTACTGCTAATTTCTTTTTTGTTACAAGCCATGTTTCGTTAAAGCCTATTTATTTTTGTGACAAGCCGTGTTTCATTAAAGCCTATTTATTTTTGTTACAAGCAGTACTTTGTTAAAGCCTGTGTAAAGTTCATTTGTTTCAATGTACCGGTAGGCACCTGCGGCTTATAGACATGTGCAGCTTATTTATGTTTAAAATAATATATTTTTTTAAATTCAGTGGGTGCGGCTTATATTCAGGTGCGCTCAATAGTCCGTAAATTATGGTAATCCTGTGCTTCTATTTATATTATCCTGAGATTCTGAATGGTGTGTCATCAGTTTTGCTACTTAATGTTTACTCATGGATATGTGCTATTTGAGTTCACATTGTGATGCTTGAGTTATACTAAATTATATTATGTGTTTGTGTTTTATGAATGATAACATGGCTAAACCTGTGTAAAATTAAGCCTTTTTGTGCAGAGTTTTGCAGAAATCATTAAGAAAATTGAAATGTGTTAAACTTTATTTTGATGGTGACATCTAGTTGCAAAATTACTTATAGTTAGAAGAGTGTCTAAAGTGGACCATCAAAATAAAGTGTAACCAAAGTTTTGAGCAATGTGTCTTTGTTTTGGGAACTGAATGGATGATTTGGGAAATTGTGCAAACTGTTATACTGTGATAGCAATCAAGAAAAATAAACTATATATTGGAGTCTCGTCAATAGGTCATGCATGCAATGATAGCTCTGAAGTAAACTAACCATCCAGAGCAGGTTATGTTCAGCGAATAAGTTGCTATAAGCTACTTTTATACCCTGAAAGTGACCATTTTTGGAAGCTAAAGCTTACTTACCTTTAAACATACCTGGGCACGTCCCATAACCTGCTTTCTGGTAATGAGATGCACCTCTGAGCTATTTTATAGAACTGGCTGATCATTGATTGATCTAATATGCATTAGACAAATTCAAGATTTACCAAGATTCATCGAAATATATAGAAAATATGCTTGATAAATCATGACAACTATTTCAACCATTTTATATTTAATTAACTATATAATGCCTAGATGTTATGGGGTGTTATTCAACAGAGAACCAGTATAACATATTTTGATAAACATGACATACGCAATTGATAATGTAGGAAACAGCAGACAATTGTACATAATCAATTGCATGAATGTAGCACTGGCAATTTGTTCAAAAGTATGAGAAATTGCTTTTATGATGTGCACAAGTGACTAGGTGATGTGGAGGTTGAACAAGTAGTTTTGAGAATGTCAGTTGTGATCTGAGAAATTTACCAAAGTGACTGTAACTCGATCATTGAATGATCTAATGCTTTATGCTCTCTTTTATTATAGTGAAATCGCCTCGGTTACGTATGTAACCTTGACGAATGTCTGAAGCCCTTATACCATCACACCATTTTCTTGGCCAGTACTGCTTAGCACCGCCCCGATAATATGTCACATATGCTTCATATCAGCATATAACCAAGGTTACATACGTAACCGAGATGTTCCCTTTCATAGGTTCTCTCAACATTGCGATAGCCTTCGCTATGGGAACGATATACTATAACGCCTTCCCATACCTGTGTCAGGGACTCAATGATGCAGTACAAATGGACTTTTTATTTAATAAAACCAAAATCAAAACAAACCAAAACTACCCCAAGGGGGAAAACAAGACTTGATTTCTTGACTTGACTGGACTTGACTTGACTTGACTTGACTTGACTGCAGGAAAACACACAAGGGACTGGTAACATGAAGCACATTCGACAATAATCCAGCACAGGACTGAAAACACAAGAAGAATAAATAGGAGAGCAAACAAGGCAGGTAATGAGGGAGGACAGGTGGAGCAAATTAACCAATAATCAGGTAACAAGATGGGCGGGGTCAAGACAATAGACAGGAGAGCACATGGCACAAGGAACACACATGACAAGCCATGTGCTCACACCAAACAGGACATAAACACGCATAAAACAGCCCCCTGGCATCCCTTATGAGGGAGCAGAACACAAGACAGAAACATAACACGACAACACAAGACCAGCACACTAACATGACAATACAAGACAAAAAAATCAATACACAGAAACATGGTGGGGAGGGAGGGGAGCCAAGTCAGAGCGAGCGGAACATCACAACAGTCTTAGACAGGTCTAGAGACCAGGCATATTACCAGGGAGGGACGGGAGGGTTGAGCCAAGGAGGCTTGGGCAGGTCTGGAGTCCTGGATGAGGGCCAGGGAGGAGCGTGTGGAGGGATGTGTGTGTGTCCCAGACACACAGAAGGGCGAAACCATATAAGGGAGAGCGGGCTGCTTGGTGACGGCCTCTGTGGCCATATCAGGGAGAGCGGGCTGCTCGCTGATGGCCTCCGTGGCCATCAGGGTGAGCAGGTGGTTCTGGGCCGGCAGTAGGCTGCTCTGGGACGGCCTCTGGGATGGCAGCGGGCTCAGGCTGGCAGACTGGTCTGTGGTCAGAAGAACCTGAGTACATTTACAGGCATGCAGGACAGCCAAAACATAAAAGGTGAAGACAGCCCTCATGACCATGACAGGACTGACAGGGAGAGCATGCGGCTCTATTACCTCTGGGACCACCGGACTAGGGAACTCTGGTATGGCCTCCGGGCCTACAGCAGGCTCTGGGAAGTCTTCCGGGCTTATAGTGGGCTCTGGGAAGGCCTCCGGGCCCAGAGGGATGGTGGACAGGTGGGGCAAATGAACCAATAATCAGGTAACAAGATGGCTGGGGTCAAGACAATAGACAGGAGAGCACATGGCACATGGAACACACATGACAAGCCATGTGCTCACACCCAACTGCATGTTCACACAAAACAGAACATGAAGACGCAGCCAGCGAGCACACTCACACAATGCGTGTTCACACAAAACACTACATGAAAGTATGCGGCAGGGGTAAACAAACCATGTGCTACGCAGAACATGACAACACAAGAGCGCCTGGCCAATAAGAATAAACCAGACACTCACATGACATGCAAGACAAGAGCACACGGCAAGTGAAAGTACACACAAACTGTGTGCTCACAATAAAGACAGAACCAGGAACATGAGGGTCCGAACCCCGACACGAAACCGAACCAGAAATGAGTGCCGAACACCACGCGCCCAACATGAAACAAGACACAGATAAGATAGCACACAGCTCAAGAACTCTCGAGACCGTACACCCACACAAAGACAGGACAAAATGGGAGTGTCAGAGCTCTGTCACGAAACCAAGAAATAAACTAGTCAGAAGTGACAGAACCCTGACAACCTGAGGATAGCTGGAAGACTGAGGAAAGAAAACGCTCAAGCAGATAAAACTTGGGAGCCAGGAGCAATCCTCACATTTAGACCCAACGCAGAAACAGTTCATCAGATCTACACCACTGGACTGTGTGGTAGACATAGATCTTCAGTGCCCTCACTGGGCAAAGGCCAAGAGGCCGTACATCACTCCCATGTGAAATACTCAGCAGATATAGCTGCCACATAAACCTAAAGAGTGGCAGGGGCTGCCCCTGCCGAAACAACTCTACATGAGCTCCAGTACTGAACCTACAGGTCCAGTACTGGGTCCACTAGGTCCAGGCTGCAATGCCTGCCCAAGAGGCAAAAGCTTCCACTCAACAGCATACAGGCACCTCGTAGAGGGGGCCCAGGAGCTAAGAATACATTAATGTGTTCTGCTCAGGGGTCACACTCACAGTTTCCATAAATTAGGACAGGGGGGGCAGGTCGGGCCTGAGGACAGACTGACCAGATCGGAGAACCATATCTGAATGGGTCAGAATGGGGCCACCAACAACAGATGTCTCACTGGTGACAGAGGAGACAGAGAGAATCAGAGCGGGCAAAGCTTAGTCATGCTCGAAGCAAACAATTCACTTCCACTCGGCCGAATTTCTGCCACGAGTCTCCCCACTTGAGGGTGTAGCCTCCAAAGGAGGACACACCTGACCATCAGGGGTGAGAACGTAGTCCTCCCTGGTGATTCAAGCACAAGCACCATCCTGACCAGTATATGACAACTCCTCAAATAGGGTAAGAACCATTTGAGTGCCAGAACACTGCCAGCATCTCTAAGCTGTTTATGTACCACACGATGCAGCTCTTTCCAAACTCCAATGTCGGGCAGCCCCGATAGATTGCCTCCCAGCCCATGAGGGGTGAGTCGTGATAGTTTTGTGATGACAAATGCCCCTAGCTGGACTCCTATGAGCCTCTGTACTTAATCACGACTCTGCAGAGGGTAACACTGAGGCAAGATCCCTTTGGCTCTTGATCCACTACTGAAATAGTCTCATGTGGAGCTGGCCCAGTCTGCGGCATAAACCTACATGGACCTAACATCCGGTTCTGAACTGGATCAGACAGTTTTGTAATGACTGAACACGTGTGGGAGGCCGACGTGCACGTGTCGTGCAAGAATCCAAGTCCACGCCTAGAAAAATTGTTCTCTGACTTGGCAGCAACACACACTTTTAAAAGTTTAAGTGTAAGACTCCTCAATGATCAAGTATGAAATCTCGATTGGGCAAGTCAGCGCCAACTGCAGAAGTGGGGGTTTGGATGCCAATATAGAACCTGTACACATGCCCTTAGGGCTATCTTCTCAGACTCAGAAAGCTAAAGCGCAGAGAGCGGTCAAAATCGGTCCAAAACACAACAAGCGGTGGAACAGGCTGACAGAGAGGCGAATAACTTGCCATAGAGATTGCCATAGGAAATTACTCTTAAGCGCGAACACATTGACACAAAAGTTCTGGCTCAATGCAACAGCAGAGCTGGCAAGAATAGGGTAATTAGTCATGCAAATCACTGTTTTGTAGCATGAAGTGTCAAAGTGTCATGTTTTATAGTGCACGAACATAAGCAGCACTTAAATGCAGTCAGTCATGTGAAGCGAGTTTTGGTAGCATAAGCATCACATCAATCACATGAAGTGAGGATGACAATGGTAAGAGATAGCTGAGCCAGTTATATTAAACACAATCACCACTATCATGCAGAAAGAGATAGGGAAAAACACGTCTGCTTACTTTGTAGCTTGTAGGGGTGTGACGAGATCTTGTGTCACAAGATCTCGCGAGACTAAAATGTGACGAGATTTCTCGTCGAGGTGAAAAGTAGTCTCGTTATATTGCCATGACAGAGTGTTAGGATGATTAGGAAAGAATATGCCACTGCTACGTTTACATTATGCATCCACTGTCGTTTTGCTTTGTATTTAAATAAAAAACATTTAGTTCAATTGGATAACGGTCGCCGCCACTCCATATTTACGCGCGATCACTAAAAGAGTGTATTAAAACGCGATTTCAATACCCATTTTGAAAGTGGCTCCCAGATGAATACAGATATCTCTCAAGAAAGCTATCTTAGGCTGGGCAGTGTAGTTGTTACCATCTCTTAGCTCTTTATCAAAGAAAAAAATGGTCTTATTTGCACTTTGAATATTGAGAGAGTGTGATTATGGTTGCACTTATTGTAAAGTGTTACCATAAAAATGAATAACAGTTTTCTCTTAATCTTATTAAGCACAAACAGTAAGGTTTCATTTGTTAACATTAGTTAATGCACTGTGAACTATAATGAACTAACAATTAATGACTATTTTTATTAACTAACATAAACAAAGATTAATAAATACTGTAGGCCTAGCACATATATTGCTCATTGTTAGTTGATGTTGGTTAATTAATGTTAATAAATGAGACCTTATTGTAAAGTGTTACCAATTTTATTTATACTGTTTTTATTTCTATGATAAGTTTGTGGAAAGGAGTTCAGTTAGGAGGTCAAAAGTTGTAGAAGCTACAGTAAGGTCTGAAGAGACTGAAATCATACAGGAGAGATGTCAGTCAGTTGAGTTAGTGGCAAAACCTTTTACAGTACTTGAGTATTGTTGTCTTTTACTGCATATGATTGTTACGAAGGCGGGACTCAGGCAGAAGATCCAAGTGCAGCGTTTTATTAAGAATGAGAATGGTCGTACAGGCAGGGTCAATCAGGAACAAACAGGAGCAGCAAAGGACAGGCAGGGTCGTAGTCAGGGTACAGGCGGTAGGTCAAAAGGCAGGCAGATATCACTCACGGAACAGTATGCAAGGCAAGGATCAGGACAGGCAGCAACGGATCAAACAACAGGAACAGACAAGGTCGAGAACAGACAGGCAAACAGGGAATAAACGCTCGGAAATTGCAACAACAGTTAAACAATACTTCGCGGTGAGGTGGTGTGTTTGGAAGTCCTTTATAGTCCTGTTAATGAGCTGCAGCTGGGTGTGGTAATCAGTGTGGTGTGCTAGAGTGGATGTGGCAACAGGTGATTGGTGTGAAGTGAACATGTGACTGACAGGGAGAATTGTGGGAAGTGAAGTCCGGGGAGTGACAGGAACAGACGGTGATCATGACATAACGCCCCCCTCCCGGAAGGCGCGTCCTCGCGACGTAAAGGAACAGCTAGGGAGGGGGGGGTGGGTGCATTGGAGATCTAACAGTAGCCGGGAACGGGATCTCCAATGCAACCCCAGGGACTCAGGCAGCCACGGTGGGTCAGGTGGCTTGGGCGGCCACGGCAGGTTAGGTGGCCTGGACAGCCACGGCAGGTCAGATGGCTCGGGCAGCCACGGCAGGTCAGGTGGCTCGGGCGGCCACAGCAGGTCAGGTGATTCGGACAGCCACGGCAGGTCAGGTGGCTTGGACGGCCACGGCAGGACAGAGTCCATACATGGCCCTAGTGGCCTACAGTCCATGAATGGCCATAGTAGTTCAGAGGCCCTTAAAGGCCATGGTTGAGCAGGGTCCCCACCCACAAGCTCCCCACCCCTAGGTATACTGCCCCCCCCCAAAAAGTTCTTGGGGAAATCAAGGGAGGCATTGGCGGGTTCATGGGCAAGGAGCTCGGGTGGCGCCAGCAGGGCAGATGGCCTGAGCGGCAGCGGTAGAGCAAATGGTCCAGGCGGTGGTGGCAGGGCCGACCAAGGCTGCTCTGTGGCCTTATCAAGGAGAGCGGGCAGTTCGGTGACGGCCTCCATGGCCGTATCAAGGAGAGCGGGCAGTTCGGTGACGGCCTCCATGGCCGTATCAGGGAGAGCAGACAGCTCCGAGACGGCAGCGGGCTCGGGCTGCTCCGGGACGGCAGCGGGCTCGGACTGCTCCGGAACGGCAATAGAGCTCGAGTTCCTCAACGCACGTAGGACAGCCAAGACATAAAAAGTGACGCAAAGCAGCCATTTCGTCCATCGCGTCCAGGGTGCTTAAGTCCACTGCAATCGGCGAACAAGAATCCATAGCAACCGGCGAGCTTGAGAGCGTTGAAACCGGCGAGCTTGAGAGCGTTGAAACCGGCGAGCTTGAGAGCGTTGAAACCGGCGAGCTTGAGAGCGTTGAAACCGGCGAGCTTGAGAGCGTTGAAACCGGCGAGCTTGATAGCGTTGAAACCGGCGAGCTTGATAGCGTAGCAACCGGCGAGCTTGATAGCGTAGCAACCGGCGAGCTTGATAGCGTAGCAACCGGCGAGCTTGATAGCGTAGCAACCGGCGAGCTTGATAGCGTAGCAACCGGCGAGCTTGATAGCGTAGCAACCGGCGAGCTTGATAGCGTAGCAACCGGCGAGCTTGATAGCGTAGCAGCCGGCTGGCTTGAGAGCGAAGCGGCCGGCTGGCTTGAGAGCGAAGCGGCCGGCTGGCTTGAGAGCGAAGCGGCCGGCTGGCTTGAGAGCGAAGCGGCCGGCTGGCTTGAGAGCGAAGCGGCCGGCTGGCTTGAGAGCGAAGCGGCCGGCTGGCTTGAGAGCGAAGCGGCCGGCTGGCTTGAGTGCGAAGCGGCCGGCTGGCTTGAGTGCGAAGCGGCCGGCTGGCTTGAGTGCGAAGCGGCCGGCTGGCTTGAGTGCGAAGCGGCCGGCGGGCTTGAGTGCGAAGCGGCCGGCGGGCTTGAGTGCGAAGCGGCCGGCGGGCTTGAGTGCGAAACGGCCGGCGGGCTTGAGTGCGAAACGGCCGGCGGGCTTGAGTGCGAAACGGCCGGCGGGCTTGAGTGCGAAGCGGCCACCGGATTTGAGAGCGAAGCGGCCACCGGGCTTGAGAGTGAAGTGGCCGGCGGAGACTTGGGGATGCCAGCTGCTCGGACTGAAATCAACGGTGGATCGGTCACACTGGAACGCAACCCTCTCCGCTCCCGGACTGATCTAGAGACCTGACGTGACTCTGGGCGATCAGCGAAGGCGTGACGTTGCTCTGGGCGATCAGCGAAGGCGTGACGTTGCTCTGGGCGATCAGCGAAGGCGTGACGTTGCTCTGGGCGATCAGCGAAGGCGTGACGTTGCTCTGGGCGATCAGCGAAGGCGTGACGTTGCTCTGGGCGATCAGCGAAGGCGTGACGTTGCTCTGGGCGATCAGCGAAGGCGTGACGTTGCTCTGGGCGATCAGCGAAGGCGTGACGTTGCTCTGGGCGATCAGCGAAGGCGTGACGTTGCTCTGGGCGATCAGCGAAGGCGTGACGTTGCTCTGGGCGATCAGCGAAGGCGTGACGTTGCTCTGGGCGATCAGCGAAGGCGTGACGTTGCTCTGGGCGATCAGCGAAGGCGTGACGTTGCTCTGGGCGATCAGCGAAGGCGTGACGTTGCTCTGGGCGATCAGCGAAGGCGTGACGTTGCTCTGGGCGATCAGCGAAGGCGTGACGTTGCTCTGGGCGATCAGCGAAGGCGTGACGTTGCTCTGGGCGATCAGCGAAGGCGTGACGTTGCTCTGGGCGATCAGCGAAGGCGTGACGTTGCTCTGGGCGATCAGCGAAGGCGTGACGTTGCTCTGGGCGATCAGCGAAGGCGTGACGTTGCTCTGGGCGATCAGCGAAGGCGTGACGTTGCTCTGGGCGATCAGCGAAGGAGTGACGTTGCTCTGGGCGATCAGCGAAGGCGTGACGTTGCTCTGGGCGATCAGCGAAGGCGTGACGTTGCTCTGGGCGATCAGCGAAGGCGTGACGTTGCTCTGGGCGATCAGCGAAGGCGTGACGTTGCTCTGGGCGATCAGCGAAGGCGTGACGTTGCTCTGGGCGATCAGCGAAGGCGTGACGTTGCTCTGGGCGATCAGCGAAGGCGTGACGTTGCTCTGGGCGATCAGCGAAGGCGTGACGTTGCACTGGGCGATCAGCGAAGGCGTGACGTTGCTCTGGGCGATCAGCGAAGGCGTGACGTAGCTCTGGGCGATCAGCGAAGGCTTGACGTTGCTCTGGGCGATCAGCGGAGACTTGACGTTGCTCTGGGCGATCAGCGAAGGCGTGACGTTGCTCTGGGCGATCAGTGGAGACGTGACGTGGCTCTGGGCGATCAGTGGAGACGTGAACTGTTGTTGTGATGGTAGCCGCCATTTTGTGAGTGTCCATTGGTGCGGCAGCCATTATGTGCTTCAGTGTGGTGTCGCGTTCCTCCGCGACCCCCACAGTAAAAGTTGAACCAGCAGTGAGCAGGGCAAAGTCCAAGAACTCTACGAACGACCCTCGTGGACCATTGGTGAATACATAGTCCTTAAGTGGTTGGTTTAATCCATAAATAAAAAAGTCAATGAGGGCACAGTCGGGTAGATCAGATAAGTGGGCTATATCCAGAAACTTCTGAATATGTGCCTCCAGGGTACAGTTACCTTGACGAAGGCTGACAAGACACATTGCTGGGTCCATGCTGATGCTGGATGAGACAAACACTCACGGTACCTGCTGGATCTTGGTTTGGCGAAGTATTCTGTTACGAAAGCGGGACTCAGGCAGAAGATCCAAATGCAGCGTTTTATTAAGAATGAGAATGGTCGTACAGGCAGGGTCAATCAGGAACAAACAGGAGCAGCAAAGGACAGGCAGGGTCGTAGTCAGGGTACAGGCGGTAGGTCAAAAGGCAGGCAGATATCACTCACGGAACAGTATGCAAGGCAAGGATCAGGACAGGCAGCAACGGATCAAACAACAGGAACAGACAAGGTCGAGAACAGACAGGCAAACAGGGAATAAACGCTCGGAAATTGCAACAACAGTTAAACAATACTTCGCGGTGAGGTGGTGTGTTTGGAAGTCCTTTATAGTCCTGTTAATGAGCTGCAGCTGGGTGTGGTAATCAGTGTGGTGTGCTAGAGTGGATGTGGCAACAGGTGATTGGTGTGAAGTGAACATGTGACTGACAGGGAGAATTGTGGGAAGTGAAGTCCGGGGAGTGACAGGAACAGACGGTGATCATGACAATGATAATTCATTCTCAAAAAGTAGACATTCATTACAAGATGATTAATTAAAACATTTCAAATACACCTGCAGAATATTTTTTCTAGTCATGTATTTCGCCATTGAGGATTTCTTAAAAATAGTGTGCAAAAATCTTGTCTCGTCTCGTGAACTCAATCTCGAGTCTTGTCTCGCCTCGTAAGATACCTGTCTCGTCACACCCCTAGTAGCTAAACATTCAGCTAAACATTTCCAGTTAGGCTGTCAAGAATAGAGTAATTAGTCATGCAAAATAGTTTTGGCAGCATGAAGCGTCCAAAAACCATGTTGCACGATAAATGTGTGCTGTGGATCTCTTTAGAGTCTGCACCTAAAGCAGTCACACGAAACAAGAGCTGGAAGCATAAGCGCCAAATCAGATGCACGTGCCTGCATTATTAAACCATCTGCTCACTCTGCAGCCACTATGGCCTTAGTGTTAAAACAACTTGCCATGGGAATTACTCTTAATTATGTGAACTCATCCACTCATTTATTCCAGCTCAAAGCAGCAGTGGAGCAGAACAAAATAGTAATTAGTTGGGCAGACTAATGCTTGGCAGCATGAAGCATCAAAGCATAGTGCACGACAAAATGTCTGCTGCAGAACTCCTCAGAGTTTGCGCCTAAGCTGTGACGCGAAATGAGTTGGAAGCATAAGCGTCAACTTAAATGCATGTGGCTGCATTAATGCAGTGCAGAAAATAGAGAGAGAGAGAGAGAGAGAGAGAGACAGGAAAAACTGTCAGCTCACTTTGCAGCCTGAAGCCACGAGGGCATTAGTGTAAAAAACAGCTTGCCATATGAGTTACTTTTAATAAGTGAACTCACCCACTCATTGTTTCAGCTCAATGCAGCAGCATAGCATAATAGTAATTAGTCTGACAAATTAATGCTTGGTAGCATGAAGCGCCAAAGCATAGTGCACGACAAAATGTCTGCTGCAGAACTCCTCAGAGCAGAGGAGCGAGCATTGCATCTCCATGTTTTCTGTGCTAATGCGGTCGTGATGAGTTCATGTAGGCTAACATAAGGGTTGCGCTGTCAAAAGAACCGGCAAAAAATGTAACCTTATGATTATGTAAAATATAGCAAGGATACATGTTAATTGTTTATTATTAAACAAGTGTTTTCTGTGTCAGTGGCTGCAAAGATGAAGTTGACGATGCTGACTCGATCTTAGCAGTAGTGAATGTGCCTGAGATAAATACACATTTCATACAGATGACATAAGCAGAGAACAGTCTGTTTTCTTTCGTTTTGAATTGTTCTGTTTAAAAATAGACATTCCAATATAGATGTATTCCTCAGGTCTGTGAGGCAAGTAGGCTAAGTTACCTTATGCGCTGAGTTTTAGTTCATTTATGATACGAGCTCCAGTTCTCCCCGGCGCCTCCGTACGTGTCGTGATCATCTATTGCCTGCTATATTTACTTCTTATTTATTAAATACAAGCAATTGGTTGATGAAATATTGATTAAAATTAAGATACAATTAATACAAAACGAAATTAACTTTAAAGAGTTTTAAGAATTTTTTTAAAAGTTAAGAACATAACTTTTAAAAAATAAAGCACTTTAATTGGAATGATTTCAGCGTGTGTGATTTATCATGGGCACGGGTCGGGTAACGGGCCAAATATTAACAGGTCTGGGCGGGTGCGGATTTAATTTTGATATTATCACGGGTGACGGGTCGGATCTGGTGCTGAACTTGGTGCTGGCGGGTATCCAAAAATGGACCCGTGCAGGACTCTGCCTCAGAGTTTGCGCCTAAAGCTATGACACGAAACAAGAGTTGGAAGCGAGATGCCAAATCAAATGCACGTTGCTGCATTAATGCAGCGCAGAAAATAGAGAGAGATAGGAAAACCGTTAGCTCACTTTGCAGCCTGCAGTCATTATTGCATTAGTGTTAAAAACAGTTTGCCATATAAATTACTCTCCATACGTAACTCGACCACTATTTGTTCCAGCTTAAAGCAGCAGTGGAGCTGAAAGGAATAGGATTTAGTTGGGCAGACCAGGGCCTGGTAGCATGAATTGCCAAAACCATAGCGCACAACAAAATGTCCGCTGCAGAACTCATCAGAGTTTGTGCCTTAAAGCAGCCACAAGAAACAAGAGTTAGAAGCATAAGCACCAAATCAAATGCTCGTGTCTGCATAAATGCCTCTCATGCGGTTTAATAAACAAGAGAAACACTTGATCCAGGGAAGGGGAAGAGCAAGAGAGGAATATCCGTCAGCGCACTCATTAAAACCTTATATACTACAGTGCATGTCATCATATCTAATAACTCATTACAGGATGGAGAAGTGCGTCTCTTGTCTCCGCTCGGAGGGAGAGCACACACACGCGAGACGTGACAAGGAAACAACGCGATATCACGCGTTCAAGACCGGAGTTCTCATGTGAGACTGGCCCTGCGTTTCAATCAGCTCCCTAGGTCCCTAGGTAGTGAATCAGTATATAATGAAAGTGAATGTGGCTGATACCCTCATCAGTGCCCTGACTACTGAACTAGGGAGCTGATTGAGACACACGGTGGGATTATTATTAAAAATAGTAGTCCGCAAGAAGCTTGAAATATGAATTGCCTGTGCGCTGATTTGCAGCCGAAAACAACATAAATAAAAGAAGAATATGGAGAAGGAAATGTTTGGGGAGACTGTGGACTGTGTGTTCTACAAAGACAGTTGGAACTAAATAAATAACTTTTCAATTTGCTGCTGTTGCGGATGGTCAAGCAAATGTTTGTGCTTTGTTTTTGTTTGATATAATTGTAATGTTTATCTGAAACGAAGACATGCTTGCTGATATTTTGATCTATAACTCCTTCCTGAACTCCCCGCTGCTCTGTATCTTGCTCTCTCATTGGCTGTCAGTCATCGCCGATGTAGTTTTCAGTCAGAACACTTTTCACACAGCATGATTTTGAATCGCCGACAGGTCCAGATATTTAGCATGCCAAATATCTCACGGGCGTCGGCGACTCGTCGGCGATTCTCTCATATCGCGTCTTTGCTCATTCACACTGTGTGATTGTCACTCGCGTGAACGAGCACCGATTTGCCTGTGATTTCGGGCATTTGTCGGCGATTTCTCAAAACCTGTCGGCGAGCCAAAATCGGGGCTAAAATCGTGCAGTCTGAACTCGGCTTAAGGCTTATCGCCGTCACCCCAAGCGTCCAGCTCGTGCGCCGCCTCGGCAACTAAGCAGAACTACAGCGGGGGATGAACGACCATCTTTATTTCCTCAGAAAGAAAGTGAGCCTATTAGAGTGCAAAACTTACAAATACAGGTTATCACAGAGACAACAATCAGATAGGCTACTATCACCATAAAAATAAAAAATCTAATAGCAATGTATTGGCAGATTACGACAACTAGTTTAACCATAAACAGAGGGGACAGAGAACAGAGAACCAGTATATTTTGATTAGCACGGCAGAAGCAAATGATAATGTAGGAAACAGCAGACAATTTTTCTTAATCAAGTGCATAAATGTACATGAGCATTGTCAATTTGTTCAAAAGATTAAGAAATTCTTTTTATGATGTGCATGTGACGAGATGATGCGGAGGTTAAACAAGTTTTGAGAATGCCAACTGTGAAACGTACCAAAGTGACTAAGAAAAACTGTAAATTTATATAAGATTCACTTTCACTTATGTATATTTTTACATATACACAATATAGGCTATGCTTGTATAAATGGGTATCTACAAATAAATAACAATATATAGCCTTTATGTTCAGTTTTGAAACTGTTCTGTAATTCTGAAAATAGTTTTTTGCACTTTTTTGTTGATGTGCACTTTAATTTCTAATTTAATTTTTGTGTGTTATTCTTTAGGTGACTATAAGTCAAATTTAAGATTTGACTTATAGTCAGCTGTTAAGATGGCGGCGCGTGTGTATGCACCGGCTCGGAGCTCTCGAACATGCAGCTATGTTTTTGTTTTTTTGTGTGTGTTAAGTTTGTTAAGTTTACTGTCTCAAGTACTCAAGTCAACGTTTATGCTACGGATGAGCTGAACTGCTTGAAATCAGAAATCGATGTCAGGATTATAACATCGGGAACCTAAACTCTATCCCTCCGGAGATCTTGCAACCTGAGCAGCTCAGCAGCACGATCATCATACCACCTGGGAGGCTGCAAAGTCGGCGCAGGGAAAGGAAGCAGAAGTGAGGCAAGAGAGCTGGTGTACCAGCCAGGTTACAGACTAATCCACACAGGCCAGTGCTACCGAGTCTGTTTCTTGCGAACTCTGTCACTCGTCAATAAGATGGACGAATTATGACTAAGAATTACGTCTCACTACATGGATAGCTGCATTATTGTGATTACAGAGACCTGGCTGGACAGTGCTATCCCCGATGCCGCCATCGACCTAAATGGCCGCTCCGTTTACCGAGCGGATAGAACGGCCGACTCCGGTAAGAGCAAAGGTGGAGGAAAGTGCATATATGTTAATAATGCTTGGTGCATGTCTACGGACATAATTAAGACACATTGTTCTCCTGATATTGAGTATCTGACTTTTTGAAATGCAGACCTTTTTACACACCAAGAGAGTTTACCGTTATTCTTATCAAAGCTGTTTACATTCCTCCATGGGCTAATGCTAAGACTTTAATCATGTGGATCTTAAAATTGTAATGCCCAAATTACACAGTAATGTACATTTTCCAACTAGGGATACGAATATACTTGACCATGTGTATACTAATATCCCAGGAGATTACAAAGCTATTCTATCTCCACATCTTGGCCTATCTAACTATATCTCAATAGAAATGATTCCATCCTACAGACCTCTCATTTGCAGAACACCACCCACTGTTAAAACTGTCCAAGTCTGGAGTGAAGAGGCAATTTCACAAATGCAGGACTGTTTTGAAAATACAAACTGGGAATTGTTTGCACAGGGTACAGACTCGGAGGAATATAGCTCATCCGTTTTGGCTTACAAAGCCTTCTGTACTGATACTGCTGTCACAGACATGTCAGGTTCCAACATCCACCAATCACAGCGCACACCATCTCCTGAGTACTGATCACCGCCACCTGCACCTCATCACCGCACTTATCAGCAGCACCATGAAGAGCACACACACACAGCGCTCCTTGTCCGGTCTCGTTCGCATCTACTCATGTTTATGCTTACCTCAAGGACTCCCTGCTACATACTTACCTGTCTCCTGCGTGCCTCCTTCCCTTGTGTACCTCGTCTACTGTGTGTGAGTGCTCCAGTCAGCTCCAGTAATCCCCAGCGATCTCCAAGCTCCAGCGTGTTCACAGATCTCCACATCTGAAAGCAAAAGGCCAGTAACTATCTCCATATCTATCATCTAAACATCTATTGATTCATCTCTACTTACCTGTTTCATGCTCCTTGCTCTACTGGTGTCAATAAACGTCAAGTTACCTGTTTACATCTGTGTCTGCCTCCTGTGTACCGTAACAGAAGACCAGACCAACACCGCAGACCCAGTATGAGCCAACCGGATCCTTTCCAGGCCCTGGTGGATGCGCTTCGGTGAACCCTCATCACCAATCCACCGCCACCATCTCCAGTCACTTCTCCCTCACCTGCACCAGCGAGCACCGCAGCCAGCACCACTGGATCTCCTTCACTGCCGCCGTACGCCAGTCCCATGGCTAAACCGGCACCCTACTCAGGATCGGCGGAGGATTGCAGTGGATTCCTGCTGCAATGCGAACTGGTCCTAGAGATGCAGCCGCACCTATACCCGAACGATACTTCCAAGATCGCCTTTCTCATCTCTCAGTTAAGCGGCAAAGCATTGAAGTGGGCCGATTCCATCTGGTCACAACGTGGTGCAGTGATGCAGTCCTATCCTGCGTTTATTTCCCACTTGCGGGAGGTGTTCGGGAAACCGATCACAGATTCATCAGCTGGTGAGTAACTCTATAATTTGAAACCGGGATCAATGTCTATTTACGACTATGCTTTGCAATTCAGGACGCTTGCTGCAGTTAGCGGATGGAACGAACAAGCTCTAATTACCACATTTCGTCAAAGATTGGAACCTCGGGTACGGCTGCATCTCGCTGCATACGAGGATTCCATCGGCCTCGAGTTCATCCAGCTATCAATCCGCTGTGCCACTCGTATGCAGGCGTGCCTCCAAGAGCACCAGGACCAGTCACTCTCCAACACTCTCCTCAGTCACTCTCCAACACGGTCCGAACCCGTCAGCTCCCCAGAACCAGCCAACGAGCCTATGGATGTTGAAAACTCACGTTTATCTCCTGCTGAGCGCCATCGACGGCTGACCCTGAACCTATGTTTATATTGTGGTGCTCCTGGGCATGCGATTGCGGCGTGCCCCACACGACCTCCTCGACCCATGGTGCGTGCCATCATCCCTTCTATTCAGAAAATGAAACCACTCACCACTGTCGTCAATCTTACTGCCGCTGATGTTTCCCTTACAGTGGTCGCGCTCCTCGACTCAGGGTCAGCCGGCAACTTCGTCTCTGGCCCCCTCTGCCGGCAGTTACATCTCAAGACCTCTCCGTCTCCGATCTACCAGATCAACTCAATAACAGGCAAGCCTCTAAGCCGTAAGCACGTCCGTACTGTCGCAGGACCCCTCAAGCTTCAAGTTGGCTTATTACATCAAGAGGAATTACATCTGCTGGTTCTGGAGGATTCCACCGCTGACGTGGTTCTGGGGCGCCCATGGTTGGAGCAGCACAACCCAAACATCTCCTGGAAGACGGGCAAAATCCTGAAGTGGGGCGACACCTGTTTCTCTCACTGTCTGACTGCACTTCCTGTACCATCCTCTCCATCTTCTGATCTCTCCCTCTGCGCAACATCCATCAAGAGTCCAGTTGAACAACGATCCATCGACATCCCAAAGTGTTACGCCCCCTTCAGCGACGTCTTCTGCCCACAGAGGGCTTCCAAGCTGCCTCCACACCGGCCATGGGACTGTGCCATCGACCTGCTTCCGGGTGAACCAGTGCCGAAGGGTAAGATATACCCACTATCCATCCCGGAGGAGAAGGCCATGGAGGATTACATCAAGGAGGCCCTGGCTCAAGGATACATCCGGCCGTCTACTTCCCCCTGCTGCTTCCAGTTTCTTCTTTGTGGCTAAAAAGGACGGAGGCTTGCGGCCATGTGCCTTCTTCTCCCGCAAAATCAGCCCGGCGGAAGTCAACTACTCCATCTGTGACCGGGAACTCCTCGCTGTGAAGCTTGCCTTGGAAGAGTGGTGACATTGGTTGGAGGGAGCCAAACATGCGTTCCTGGTTCTAACAGACCACAAAAACCTGGAGTATCTTTGTTCCGCCAAAAGGTTAAACCCAAGACAAGCCCGATGGGCCATGTTCTTCTCCCGATTCAATTACACCATCTCCTACCGACCAGGCTCGAAGAACATTAAAGCTGACGCTCTCTCCCGTCTCCATGCTCCCGAAGAAAAGACTGACGTACCCGAGCCAATCATCCCGAGCTCACTCATTGTAAGTCCCATCACTTGGTCAGAGGAGACCATTCCCTCCTCCAATGCCTCCACAAACCCTCCGCTGGGCTGTCCACCTGGCTTGCTCTACATCACCCGGACACGATGCACTCCAACCATCCAATCCGCTCACACGTCACTAGGCACTGGTCACCCGGGGGTCAATGAAACCCTCTCGCTGCTGAAAGAACGCTTCTGGTGGCCAGGGATGGCAACTGATGTCAGAAGGCCGTAGAGAGTGCGCCATCTCCAAGAGTCCTCGTCATCTGCCAGCTGGGAAACTCCTTCCTCTGCCCGTTCCCAACCGACCATGGTCACACCTAGGAGTGGACTTCATAACTGACCTCCCCGTCTCTGATGGAAATACCTGCATCCTAATCATCATAGACCGTTTCTCCAAATCTTGTTGTCTCATTCCACTACGAGGGTTACCCACTGCCATGGAAACTGCAGAGATGCTCTTCAACCACGTGTTCAGGTATTTCTGAATACCAGAGGACATTGGAGATGAAGTGGGGTCCTCTGTCTGATACAGAGTATGGATAGCGTTTCACTCCCTCCTAGGTGTGGCCGATCCCAACTTACTCCAAACTTTCCACGACAGCCACCCTGATAGACCGGCACCGTGGGGAAGAGGACGACCACCACGGCGTCGGGGTTACAGGGGCCACACTTCCTGACACCCTGAATCAGTTCTTTGCACGCTTTGATAACAAGACTGGCAGAGTGGAATCTAAGACTGTACCACCATCTAGGGAGGAGCCTGTACTCGCTTTTGAGTGTCATCAGGTGAGATCCACCCTTAAGAAAATCGACATCACCAAAGCAGCAGGACCAGACATGGTGTTGGGTCGTACGCTGAAGTCATGTGCTGATCAACTAGCAGAGGTGCTTACTAATATTTTCAATCTGTCTCTGCAGCAGGCTGTAGTCCCCATTTGTCTTAAATCCACCACTATTGTTCCTGTGCCCAAAAAGCAAGCAGTTAGGTGTCTCAATGACTATAGTCCAGTTGCCTTGACACCAATTATTATGAAGTGCTTTGAGAGGCTGGTTTTATCTTACATCAAAGCCGATATTCCCACTGATCTGGACAGCCATCAGTTTGCCTACTGTTGGAACAGATCAATGGAAGATGCAATTTCAATCACGCTCCACACAAGCCTGTCCCATCTGGAGCATCCCAACACATATGTTAGGATGTTATTTGTGGATTTTAGTTCTGCGTTCAATACATTAGTGCCTCATAAACTGGTGAACAAGCTCAGCAACATTGGATTGATTAATTTTGGACTTTTTTACTAACAGACCACAGAATGTCAGGGTGGGTAATTGTACTTCATCCACTCTCACCCTGAATACAGGGGTACCGCAGGGTTGTGTCCTCAGCCCAGCCCTTTTCACTTTATTTACACATGACTGTATATCCATCCACTCCTCTAATACTATAGCGAAGTTTGCTGATGACACCTAGTTGAGTGGTGTTCGGATAGTGACCTGGTTTTGAACTAGTGTTGTCACGATACCAAAATTCTGACTTCGATACGATACCTAACTTAAATATCACAATACCGATACTTAAACGATACTATGGCAAAAACCTAAAACAGCAGGAAAAATAAATAAATAACACAACCGAACTTCTTTCTTCACCAGTGTGCAGGCTGATAATTCTGGATTTGAGCTTCATTGCCATGAAGTTGTTAGAGTTAATATCATTTTTAATGTTTATTATTTTCATGCTCAATAAAATTGTAAATTATTTGCTGCTATGCTTTTTTTATATATATGTAGGTGTTTTTGACAGTAAGATTATTGTAAAATTTAGATTACTGTAAATACTTAAAAGCAATGTTATTAAAGCATAAATTGGTTTAAAATAACTGTATATACCCTTCACATATTTATGTATTTTTAAATTTTATTTTTGCAACCAGATATCACTTATTAAACTTAGACTTAAAGGTCCTCTAAGCAATGTCACGCCTTTTTAGGCCAAAACATTTTTTGTCACATACAGCAAACATCTCCTCACTATCCGCTAGCTGCCTGTCCCCTGAACACACTGTAAAAAAATGTGGTCTCTGTAGCCGCCACAAGCTCCAAAAATGGCAATAAAAACAAACTGGTGCAGCCTGGACCACGAATCATAATAAACACGCTCCAGCCAATAACCGACAAGAATGATTTTAAATGCGCGTTCATGACTGTTTCAGGAAGCACGGATGGGAGGGGAGGAGGAGGCGGAGGGAGGGTCTAGCTAGCCTCTGTTTGTTTGACAACACTTCGAATGTCAACAGGAAGTTACTCCGCTCAGGATCGCTTGGAGAACCTTTAATAATACCTCTTTTCTGAGGTCTGATTGCATGAGTAAAATAAATAAATAACACTTATTTAATGTTTGAAAGTATAAACATAATGCTGGTATCACATTCACTAACCTATCACTCTTTAAATTCTTTGTACAAATCGGGATGTTTGTCGGCAAGATGCTTTTGACTCCCTTCGCTTGCGTTATTTTGTAACATATTTTGCAGACGGGCTTTTTGGTGTCCGTGGGCTTGCTATGATAGTCGGGAATGTAAGCAAAATAATGCCATATTTCACTTCGTGTATCTGCTTTCACAACAATTTGTAGACGGTCTGCAAGAGCACTTGTATTTGCAACCATACCTCTCGTTTTGTCACCAGAAAAGCCATTGCGCAGTTGAGAGGAATAAACACGCACTCAATGTGAAGCAGCGCGCTGCACGCACACTGCCCCCTGCTGTCGAACCGAAGCATTTTTAAAAGCAGGTACCTTTCTAGTACCGGTATATCGTGCAACACTATTTTGAACACCACCAAAACAAAGGAAATCATCATAGACTACAGGAAAACCAGGGAAACCCCACCTTCCCCACTCTATATTAATGGAGAGGAAGTTGAAAAAGTTACCAACATCAAATTCTTGGGCCTGATTATCACAAACGATTTAACATGGACTGTTAATACTCAGTATGTAATGAAGAAAGCTCAGCAGAGGCTTTTCTTCCTGAGAAAACTCAAGAAAGCCAAAGTACCATCTGAGTGGTACATTTCTACAGGAGTACAATAGAAAGCATTCTTTGCCACTGTGTGACAGTGTGGTATACTAGCTGCACTACACAGAATCGAAGAGATTTGGCCTGGATAGTCAAGACTACACAAAGGATTGTGGGAATCCAGCTTCCCAATCTGGACACAGTTTATGCTAGCCGTCTGCATAAGAGGGCTAGCAACATCATCAAGGATTCAACTCACCCAGGTCATGGACTGTTTGAATTTAAGCGAATTAGCGCGCAGGGCCCTCTTGTTCTTCTAAGGATTATTATTAGGGCCCAAGCGAATTAAGCGAGCAGGGCCCTCTTGTTCTTCTAAGGATTATTAGGGCCAAAGCCCAAGGGGCTGAAGGCCCTATTGTTTTCTTTAGGATTATTAGGGCCAAAACCCTGTAAGGGGCTGAAGGCCCTTTTGTTTTCTTTAGGATTATTATTATTATTAGGGCCCAAGCGAATTAGCGCGCAGGGCCCTCTTGTTCTTCTAATGATTATTAGGGCCCGAGCACCGATGGTGTGAGGACCTTATTGGAATTGCTCCGTTTATTATTAGGGGCCAAGCACCGAAGGTGCGGAGGCACCTATTGTTATTGTTGGCGTTCTTTTTTTTTTTTTTAGGCGCCAAGCACTGAAGGTGCTTAGGCACCTATTGTTATTGTTGGCGTTCTTTTTTTTTTTTTTTTAGGCGCCAAGCACCGAAGGTGCTTAGGCACCTATTGTTATTGTTGGCGTTCCGTACGCTTATTAGGGGCCAAGCACCGAAGGTGCAGAGGCACCTATTGTTATTGTTGGCATTCTTTTTTAGGCGCCAAGCACCGAAGGTGCTTAGGCACCTATTGTTATTGTTGGCGTTCCGTACACTTATTAGGGGCCAAGCACCGAAGGTGCGGAGGCACCTATTGTTATTGTTGGCGTTCTTTTTTTATTTATTTTTTTTTTATTATTAGGGGCCAAGCACCGAAGGTGCGGAGGCACCTATTGTTATTGTTGGCGTTCTTTTTTTTTCTTTTTTTTTTTTTTTTCTTCTTCTTCTTCTTCTTCCGCTCTTGAAGTCTATGGCAACCCATAGAACCGCTTGCGGGAAAGTTATGAAATTTGGCATACAGTTAGAGGACAGTCTGATCTATGACCATAGCCAATTTGGAGTCTCTAACTCAATCCCTCTAGCGCCACCAGCTGTCCAAAGTTGCACTTATGTTTATGTTAATAACTTTTGAACCGTAAGGGCTAGAGACAAAACTCCTTTTTCCTCTGATTCCTTGGGTCAAGACGAATCGATCGCACCCTATGACGTCATTTTCCGTCATGAAAATTTTCCCGCCATTTTGAATTTTCTGAAAAACTTACTTTTTCGAACTCCTCCTAGGCCGTTACTCCGATTTTCATGAAAATTGAATCAGATCATCTTCACACCATGCTGACAAAAAGTTATGGAATTCAAGTTGATTCCTCAAACCGTTTTCGAAAAACTCACGAACGAATTGTACGTAGTGCTTGCGAAAACAGAAGTAAGGCTGTATCTCCGCAACGCTTTATCGTATTCAGACCAAACTTGGTACATGTCATCACAAGCATGACCTGAGGTACCATGCAGTGTTTCGGCGCAGCGCCACCTACTGGTGCGGAGATATGAAAAATTGGTATTTTTGCTTATAACTTCTGATGGGTTTGTCCAAAAATCATAAATTTGGTCTCGTTGGATTCGGGGAATCATGCCGAGTTCCCAATTCGGCCATTTTGGCCGTCGGCCATTTTGAATTTTGTGCTAAAATGCTGTATTTTACGAACGCATTAACGTATCTTTACAAAACTTGGTATGGGTCATCAGCACAATGCCCTGAAGGAGCCTGAGAAGTTTCGGCACAGCGCCTCCTTGTGGTCAAAAGTTATAAAAAAATTTACAAAAATGCTAATAACTTTTGACTGTATTCACCAATTGTAATGAAACTGGTCTCAGTAGATTCCTTGGGTCATGCTGAGAACATAGATATCACATTTGCTATAGTCAGCTAAACTTCCTGTCCGCCATATTGTTTTTCTTTAAAAACCTACTTTTTCAAACTCCTCCTAGACCTTTGCTCCGATTTTCACCAAAATTGAACCGTGTCATCTTCAGACCATGCCGACAAAAAGTTATGGATTTCAAGTTGATAAGTCAAACCGTTTTCGTATACCGGAGCAAAGAATTTGAGAGATGATGCAAAAATTACTCTTGAAGCTGTATCTCTACAATGCTTCGACATATTCAGACCAAACTTGGTACGTGTCATCACAAGCATGACCTGAGGCATCATACAGTGTTTCGGCGCAGCGCCACCTACTGGAGTGGAGATATGAAAAATGGCTATTTTTGCTTATAACTTCTGATGGGTTTGACCAAAATTCATTAATTTGGTATGGGTCATCAGGACAATGCCCTGAAGCAGCCTGAGAAGTTTCGGACCAGCGCCACCTCGTGCTCAAAAGTTATAACAAACTTGACAAAAATGCTAATAACTTTTTTTTCTAATTGCTCACTGCTGCTGTTGGTCTGATGCTCACGGCCATGTTGGCTGGCTTCTTGTGCCGTTTTTGTGCTTGGCCCCGTAATTGCTGCTTGCAGCTATATTTATTCTTCTTCTTCTTCCGCTCTTGAAGTCTATGGCAGCCCATAGAACCGCTTGCGGGAAAGTTGTGAAATTTGGCACACAGTTAGAGGACAGTCTGCCCTTTGTCCATAGCAAATTTGGACTCTCTCACTCAATCCCTCTAGCGCCACCAGCTGTCCAAAGTTGCACTTATGTTTATGTTAATAACTTTTGAACCATAAGGGCTAGAAACAAAACTTTTTCCTCTGATTCCTTGGCTCAAGCCGAATCGAATGCACCCTATGACGTCATTTTCCGTCATGAAATTTTTTCCGCCATTTTGAATTTTCTGAAAAACATACTTTTTCGAACTCCTCCTAGGCCGTTGCTCCGATTTTCACCAAAATTGAACTGTGTCATCTTCAGACCATGCCGACAAAAAGTTATGGATTTCAAGTCGATACGTCAAACCGTTTTCGTATACCAGAGCAACGAATTTAACCCTTTGATGCACAAGCTATGAAAACCCCTTCTAATGCGCAACATGGGTCAAAAATGACCCGTATTCATTTCCTATGGAATTTCAATAACGGTTGAGTGTTTCTTTGCGAAATCTTTAAAAGAAATGTATTTTATCATTCTTTTATTCCAGGTATTCCTTAAATATCTTGTTTTTGATTGACAAAAATCATTATGTTAATTTTTTCTTTCTTACTTTATGAACAAACACAGTTTTTGTATGTCTACATCAATTTTACACACATGGGTCAAAAATGACCCGTATTCATTTCCTATGGAATTTCAGTCATGACTGAGTGTTTCTTCGCTGAATCTTTGAAAGAAATGTATTTTATCATTCATTTATTCCAGGTATTCCTTAAATATCTTGTTTTTGATTTGAACAAATCATTTTGTTTTTTTTTCTTTCTTTTTTTCATAAACAAACACAGGTTTTGTATTTCTACATCAATTTTACACACATGGGTCAAAAATGACCCATATAGAAACCTTTGCAAATTTTTGCAAGTAGGAACATATTTACTGCAGACAACTGTTCATCTGCCACACATTTCACCTCTCAACATGGCTGCTTTTGTATATTTGATGGATGAAAGTCATATTATATTTCATATAATAGGCTATATATTATATTTCATAATTTGTTTTTCATAATTTGTTTCATAATTTGTTTATTTTTTTGTCATAAACCATCTATCAATGTTCCTGAAAAGTAACAGTTTTGAACAAGGTTTCTGTCCAACAATGAAAATATATAATAAGTGTATCGATCAACAGTGCTTTTGATTTTCTTTATCTAGAGTGTTAGCGGCTGGTCCTCAACAGAACTGAGGTGGATGATGACATCACTGTAAAAAAAGCTGAAAGTATACTTTGTGCACAGTCAAACGCAATTTAAATGTGTATGTGCAGGTTGCACATACACAGTTACAGAAATCAGGCGGAAATTATAAAAAGTTACAAAAATCTGTATGCTGACCCTCACGTACGCATAAAAGTGAAGTATACATTGGCCTTTAGAATGGTAATGACACTCACACAAAAAAAATGATTTGGTTATTGAGTAATAGATGGAATAATGAATGATGAAATTAATTTATTGTAATATATGCAATATAGAAAATAACTCATTCAGGTCACTTTAGACCCATGTTGTATATGTCCAAAACTGTTACTTTTCAGGAATGCTGACAGACATAAAGGATGACCAATTGCATTGATTTATGACAAAAAAATTAAAAATTATGGAATACATAGCCTAATATATTAAATATAATATGACTTTCATCCATCAAATATACAAAAGTAGCCTTGTTAAGATGTGAAATGTGTGGCAGATGAACAGTTGTCTGCAGTAAATATGTTCCTACTTGCAAAAATTTGCAAATATTAAAGATTTCTATATGGGTCATTTTTGACCCATGTGTGTAAAATTGATGTAGAAACTGTGTTTGTTTATAAAGTAAGAAAGATAAAATAAACAATTATTTGTAGAAAATCAAAAACAAGATATTTAAGTAATACCTGAAATAAATAAATGATAAAATACATTTCTTTCAAAGATTCAGCGAAGAAACACTCAGTCATGACTGAAATTCCATAGGAAATGAATACGGGTCATTTTTGACCCATGTTGCGCATTAGAAGGGTAGTGATACAAAAATGATTTTTATTAAAAAAGTAAGAAAGAAAAAATAAAAATGAGGATTTGTGATGATCAAAAACAAGTTAATTGATGAATACCTGGAATACTGAATGATGAAATTAATTTCTTGCAAAGATATAGAAAATAAAAACTCAGCCGGGTCATTTTTGACCCATGTTGTGCATCAAAGGGTTAAGGCATGATTCAAAACAAACTCTTGAACCTGTATCTCCGCAATGCTTTATCATATTTAGACCAAACTTGGTACATCTCATCAAAATCATGACATGAGGCATCATGCAGCGTTTCATCATAGTGCCACCTACTGGTGCGGAGATAAGAAAATGGTTATTTTTGCTTATAACTTCAGATGGGTTTGTCCAAAAATCATAACTTTGGTCCCGTTGGATTCAGGGAGTCATGCTGAGTCGAATGATATCCAATTTTCCCATTTCAACCATTTTGGCCGTCGTCCATTTTGAATTTTGTGCTAAAGTGCTGTATTTTATGAACGCATTCAAGTATCGTTACGAAACTCGGTATGGGTCATCAGAACAATGCCCTGAAGGAGCCTGAGAAGTTTCGGAGCAGTGCCACCTTGTGGTCAAAAGTTATTATGAAATTTACAAAAATGTTAACAACGTTTGAAAATATTTACCGATTGTAATGAAACTGGTCTCAGTAGGGTCCTTGGGTCATGCCGAGAACACGGATATCAAATTTGCTATAGTTGGCTGAACTTCCTGTCCACCATATTGTTTTTCTTTAAAAACATACTTTTTCGAACTCCTCCTAGACCGTTGCTCAGATTTTCACCAAAATTGAACCGTGTCATCTTCAGCCCATGCCGACAAAAAGTTATGGATTTCAAGTTCATATGTCAAACCGTTTTCGTATACCAGAGCAAAGAATTTGAGGCATGATTCAAAAATGATTCTTGAAGCTGTATGTCTTCAGTGCTTTGACATATTGACACCAAACTTTGGAAATGTCATTGTCACCTCACTCTGACTATACCACAACAATTTGGACACAGCGCCACCTATTGGTCGAAAGTGATGAACCAGTAAATCCTCATTTTTGATAATTTTTCAGCTCTTATGCCTAAAATGATCTTAATACGTCTTTAATTGTTCACTGTTGCAGTTGGTCTGATGCTCCCAGCCGTGTTAGCTGGTTTCTTGTGCCGTTTTTGTGCTTGGCCCCATAATTGCTGCTTGCAGCTATATTTATTATTATTATTATTATTATTATTCCGCTCTTGAAGTCTATGGCAACCCATAGAACCGTATGGTAAAAAGTTATGAAATTTGGCACACTGATAGAGGACAGTCTGAACTGTGTCCATAGCCAATTTGGTGTCTTTAACTCAATCCCTTTAGCGCCACCAGCTGTCCAAATTTGCACTTCTGTTTATGCTAATAACTTTTGAACCGTAAAATTCTTTTGTCCTCTGATTCCTTCGCCCATGCCGATTCGAATGCACCATATGATGTCATTTTCCGTCATGAAAATTTTCCCGCCATTTTGATTTTTCTGAAAAACCTACTTTTTCGAACTGCTCCTAGACCGTTACTCTGATTATCACCAAAATTGAACTAGATCATCTTCAGACCATGACTGCAAAAACTTCTCAAAATCTTTTTGATAGATCGATCCGTTCTCGAATAGGGCACAAATGAATTCAACCAAAAGCTCGCAAAATCACACTTGAGGCTATATCTCCAAAACGATTTATCGTATTCTGACCAAACTTTGAACATGTTATCACAAGCATGACTTGAGGCAACATGCAGTGTTTTGGCGCAGTGCCACCTACTGGTCTGGAGATACGAAAAATGGCTTTTTTGGCTAATATCTTCTAAATGGTTTGTCCAAAAAACATAAATATGGTCACGTCAGATTCGGGGAATCATGCTGAGTCGAATGATATCCAATTTTCCCATTTCAACCATTTTGGCCGTCGTCCATTTTGAATTTTGTGCTAAAGTGCTGTATTTTATGAACGCATTCAAGTATCGTTACGAAACTCGGTATGGGTCATCAGAACAATGCCCTGAAGGAGCCTGAGAAGTTTCGGAGCAGTGCCACCTTGTGGTCAAAAGTTATTATGAAATTTACAAAAATGTTAACAACGTTTGAAAATATTTACCGATTGTAATGAAACTGGTCTCAGTAGGGTCCTTGGGTCATGCCGAGAACACGGATATCAAATTTGCTATAGTTGGCTGAACTTCCTGTCCACCATATTGTTTTTCTTTAAAAACATACTTTTTCGAACTCCTCCTAGACCGTTGCTCAGATTTTCACCAAAATTGAACCGTGTCATCTTCAGCCCATGCCGACAAAAAGCTATGGATTTCAAGTTCATATGTCAAACCGTTTTCGTATACCAGAGCAAAGAATTTGAGGCATGATTCAAAAATGATTCTTGAAGCTGTATCTCTTCAGTGCTTTGACATATTGACACCAAACTTTGGAAATGTCATTGTCACCTCACTCTGACTATACCACAACAATTTGGACACAGCGCCACCTATTGGTCGAAAGTGATGAACCAGTAAATCCTCATTTTTGATAATTTTTCAGCTCTTATGCCTAAAATGATCTTAATACGTCTTTAATTGTTCACTGTTGCAGTTGGTCTGATGCTCCCAGCCGTGTTAGCTGGTTTCTTGTGCCGTTTTTGTGCTTGGCCCCATAATTGCTGCTTGCAGCTATATTTATTATTATTATTATTATTATTATTCCGCTCTTGAAGTCTATGGCAACCCATAGAACCGTATGGTAAAAAGTTATGAAATTTGGCACACTGATAGAGGACAGTCTGAACTGTGTCCATAGCCAATTTGGTGTCTTTAACTCAATCCCTTTAGCGCCACCAGCTGTCCAAATTTGCACTTCTGTTTATGCTAATAACTTTTGAACCGTAAAATTCTTTTGTCCTCTGATTCCTTCGCCCATGCCGATTCGAATGCACCATATGATGTCATTTTCCGTCATGAAAATTTTCCCGCCATTTTGATTTTTCTGAAAAACCTACTTTTTCGAACTGCTCCTAGACCGTTACTCTGATTATCACCAAAATTGAACTAGATCATCTTCAGACCATGACTGCAAAAACTTCTCAAAATCTTTTTGATAGATCGATCCGTTCTCGAATAGGGCACAAATGAATTCAACCAAAAGCTCGCAAAATCACACTTGAGGCTATATCTCCAAAACGATTTATCGTATTCTGACCAAACTTTGAACATGTTATCACAAGCATGACTTGAGGCAACATGCAGTGTTTTGGCGCAGTGCCACCTACTGGTCTGGAGATACGAAAAATGGCTTTTTTGGCTAATATCTTCTAAATGGTTTGTCCAAAAAACATAAATATGGTCACGTCAGATTCGGGGAATCATGCCGAGTCAATTGATAACCAATATTACCATATCAGCCATTTTGGCCGTCGGCCATTTTGAATTTTGTGCTAAAATGCTGTATTTTATGAACGCATTAGCATATTGTCACAAAACTCGGTATGGGTCATCAGCACGATGCCCTGAATGAGCCTGAGAAGTTTCGGACTAGCGCCACCTAGTGGTAAAATCAAATATTCAATATCTCTATGGGTGTAGTCAACTTATTTTCAAAAGAGTCATGACCTTTGACTCCTGAATCCCTGGTGAGTCCAACGATACCAAACTTGCTAGGTATTGACTTATGATTTTTCCGCCATATTGAATTTTGCAAAAAACCTACTTTTTCGAACTCCTCCTAGACCGTTACTCTGATTATCACCAAAATTGAACCAGATCATCTTCAGACCATGCTGACAAAAAGTTATCAAAAGCTTTTTGATATAACAAACCGTTCTTGAAAACTTCACAAATGAATTCGACGAAAAGCTCGCAAAGTCAGACTTGAGGCTATATCTCCACATTGCTTTATCATATTCAGACTAAACTGGGTACATGTCATCACAAGCATGACTTGAGGCAACATGCAGCGTTTTGGTGCAGCGCCACCTACTGGTCTAGAAATACAAAAAATGGCTATTTTTGATTATAACTTCTGATGCTTTTGTCTATGAATCATAAATATGGTCTTGTTAGATTCAGGGCATAATGCCGAGTCGAATAATATCCGATATTCACAGGTCGGACATTTTGGCCGTCGGCCATTTTGAATTTTGGGCTAAAATGCTGTATTTTATGAACGCTTTAGCACATCGTCACAAAACTCGGTATGGGTCATCAGCACAATGCCCTGAAGGAGCCTGAGAAGTTTCACACCAGCGCCACCTAGTGGTAAAATCAAATATTCAAATGCTTATCACTTTGACTGTGGTTGACTTATTTTCAAAAGAGTCATGACCTTAGACTCCTGAATCCCTTCTGAGTCCAACGGTACCAAAAATGCTAGGTTTCCACTTACGGTTTGTCCGTCATGTTGAATTTTGCGAAAAACCTGCTTTTTCGAACTCGTCCTAGACGCTTCATTTGTTTGTCATGAAAATCAAATCAGATCATCTTCAGTCCATTGTGGCAAAAAGTTATCAAAAGCCTTTTGATAAACTCAACCATTCTCAAAAAACACGCAAAATAATTTAACACAGAGCACCCAATTTGGACTCATGGCTGTATCTCTGCAATGCTTTATCATATTTAGACTAAACTTCATAAATATCATTCCAAGCAAGACCAGAGCCTACATGCTGAGTTTCGTCATAACGCCACCTACTGGTCTGGAGATATAAAATAGCAAAAATAGCCATCATTTTTGCTTATAGCTTCAGATAGGTTTGTCCAAAAATCATAAAGTTGGTCTTTTTCAATTCGGAGCATCATGCCGAGTCGAATGATATCCAATTTTCTCATGTCGGCCATTTTGGCCATCTGCAATTTTGAATTTTGTTTTAAAATCCTGTATTTTATGAACGCATCAGCGTATCGTTACGAAACTCTGTATGGGTCATCAGCACAAGGCCCTGAAGGAGTCTGAGTAGTTCCAGCGCCACCTAGTGTTTTTTTTTTTTCATATGC
Organism: Chanodichthys erythropterus; assembly: GCF_024489055.1. Lineage (NCBI taxonomy): Eukaryota > Metazoa > Chordata > Actinopteri > Cypriniformes > Xenocyprididae > Chanodichthys > Chanodichthys erythropterus. The sequence continues at coordinate 27,524,649 of NC_090224.1, read as the reverse complement.
TTATAAATTTTGATCTGGTTGATTTATTTTTATGGGAGTCATATCCCAAGCAAGTGTCATTGTCACCTCATTCTGACCATACCACATTCATTTGGTCACAGCTCCACCTATTGGTCGAAAGTGATAAACCAGTAAATCATTATTATTGATTGTATATATCATTTTCCAACACCTTTGCCTTAAATGATCTTAATAGGTTTTTAATTGCTCAAACTTGCAGTTGGTCTAATGCTCCCAGTCATGTTGGCTGGCTTGTTGTGCCTTTTTTGCTTGGCCCTGTAATTGCTGCTTGCAGCTATATTTATTCTTCTTCTTCTTCTTCTTCTTCCGCTCTTGAAGTCTATGGCAGCCCATAGAACCGCTTGCGGGAAAGTTATGAAATTTGGCACACAGTTAGAGGACAGTCTGCCCTTTGTCCATAGCAAATTTGGAGTCTGTAACTCAATCCCTTTAGCGCCACCAGCTGTCCAAAGTTGCACTTATGTTTATGTTAATAACTTTTGAACCGTAAGGGCTAGAAACAAATTTCTTTTTTCCCCTGATTCCTTGGCTCAAGACAAATCGACTGTACCATATGACGTCATTTTCCGTCATGAAAATTTTTCCGCCATTTTGAATTTTCTGAAAAACGTACTTTTTCGAACTCCTCCTAGGCCGTTACTCCGATTTTCATGAAAATTGAATCAGACCATCTGCAGACCATGCTGACAAAAAGCTATGGAACTCAAGTCAATTCCTCAAACCATTTTCGTAAAATAAGCGAACGAATTGTGCAGAGTGCTTGCGAAAATGGACATAAAGCTGTATCTCCGCAACGCTTTATCGTATTCAGACCAAACTTGGTACATGTCATCAAAAGCATGACCAGAGACATCATGCAGTGTTCTGGCGCAGTGCCACCTACTGGTGCGGAGATATGAAAAATTGTCATTTTTGCTTATAACTTCTGATGGTTTTGTCCAAAAATCATAAATTTGGTCTCGTTGGATTCGGGGAAACAAGCCGAGTCGAATGATATCCAATTTTCCCATATTGGCAATTTTGGCCGTCAGCCATTTTGAATATTGTGCTAAAATGCTGTATTTTACGAACGCATTAGCGTATCATTACGAAACTCTGTATGGGTCATCAGCCCAATGCTCTGAAGGATCCTGAGAAGTTTCGGACAAGCGCCACCTTGTGGTCAAAAGTTATAACAAAATTTACAAAAATGCTAATAACTTTTGTCTATATTAACCAATTGTAATGAAACTGGTCTCTGTAGACTCCTTGGGTTATGCTGAGAAATTAGATATCAAATTTGCCATAGTCAGCTAAACGTCCTGTCCGCCATATTGTTTTTCTTTAAAAACCTACTTTTTCAAACTCCTCCTAGACCGTTGCTCCGATTTTCACCAAAATCGAACCGTGTCATCTTCAGACCATGCTGACAAAAAGTTATGTATTTCAAGTTGATAAGTCAAACCGTTTTTGTATACCAGAGCAAACAATTTTAGTCATGATGCAAAAATAACTCTTGAAGCTGTATCTCTACAATGCTTTGACATATTCAGACCAAACTTGGTACGTGTCATCACAATCATGACCTGAGACATAATACAATGTTTCAGCACAGCGCCACCTAATGGAGTGGAGATATGAAAAATGGCTATTTTTGCTTATAACTTCTGATGGGTTTGACCAAAATTCATAAATTTGGTATGGGTCATCAGGACAATGCCCTGAAGGAGCCTGAGAAGTTTCGGACCAGCACCACCTTGTGGTCAAAAGTTATAACAAAATTAACAAAAATGCTAATAACTTTTTTTTCTAATTACTCACTGCTGCTGTTGCTCTGATGCTCCCAGCCATGTTGGCTGGCTTCTTGTGCCGTTTTTGTGCTTGGCCCCGTAATTGCTGCTTGCAGCTATATTTCTTCTTCTTCTTCCGCTCTTGAAGTCTATGGCAGCCCATAGAACCGCTTGCGGGAAAGTTGTGAAATTTGGCACGCAGTTAGAGGACAGTCTGACCTTTGTCCATAGCAAATTTGGAGTCTCTAACTCAATCCCTCTAGCGCCACCAGCTGTCCAAAGTTGAACTTATGTTTATGTTAATAACTTTTGAACCGTAAGGGCTAGAAACAAATTTCTTTTTTCCCCTGATTCCTTGGCCCAAGACGAATCGACTGTACCATATGACGTCATTTTCCGTCATGAAAATTTTTCCGCCATTTTGAATTTTCTGAAAAACTTACTTTTTCGAACTCCTCCTAGGCCGTTACTCCGATTTTCACGAAATTTGAACCAGATCATCTTCAGACCATGCTGACAAAAAGCTATGGAATTCAAGTTTATTGCTCAAACCGTTTTCGAAAAACACACGAACGAATTGTATGTAGCGCTTGCGAAAATAGAAGTAAGGCTGTATCTCTGCAACACTTTATCATATTCAGACCAAACTTGGTACATGTCATCACAAGCATGGCCTGAGTCATCTTGCAGTGTTTCGGTGCAGCGCCACCTACTGGTGCGGAGATATGAAAAATGGGTATTTTTGCTTATAATTTCTGATGGTTTTGTCCAAAAATCATAAATTTGGTCTCGTTGGATTCGGGGAATCATGCCGAGTCGAATGATATCAAATTTTCCCACTTCGGCCATTTTGACCGTCGGCCATTTTGAATTTTGTGCCAAAATGCTGTATCTTTTCGAAACTTGGTATGGGTCATCAGCACAATGCCCTGAAGGAGCCTGAGAAGTTTCGGCACAGCGCCACCTTGTGGTCAAAATTTATAACAAAATTTACAAAAATGCTAATAACTTTTGACTGTATTCACCAATTGTAATGAAACTGGTCTCTGTAGATTCCTTGGGTCATGCTGAGAACATAGATATCAAATTTGCCATAGTCAGCTAAACTTCCTGTCCGCCATATTGTTTTTCTTTAAAAACCTACTTTTTCGAACTCCTCCTAGACCGTTGCTCCGATTTTCACCAAAATTGAACCGTGTCATCTTCAGACGATGCCGACAAAAAGTTATGGATTTCAAGTCGATATGTCAAACCGTTTTTGTATAACAGAGCAAAGAATTTGAGGCATGATGCAAAAACGACACTTGAAGCTGTATCTCTTCAGTGCTTTGACATATTGACACCAAACTTTGCAAGTGTCATTGTCACCTCACTCTGACCATACCACAACAATTTGGACACAGCGCCACCTATTGGTCGAAAGTGATGAAGCAGTAAATCCTCATTTTTGATCATTTTTCAGCTCTTTCACATAAAATGATCTTAATAGGTCTTTAATTGCTCACTGCTGCAGTTAGCCTGATGCTCCCAGTCGTGTTGACTTGCTTCTTGTGCCGTTTTTGTGCTTGGCCCCGTAATTGCTGCTTGCAGCTATATTTATTATTATTATTAGGGCCCAAGCGAAAATTCGCGCAGGGCCCTCTTGTTCTTCTAAGGATTATTAGGGCCAAAGCCCAAGGGGCTGAAGGCCCTATTGTTTTCTTTAGGATTATTAGGGCCAAAGCCCAAGGGGCTGAAGGCCCTTTTGTTTTCTTTAGGATTATTAGGGCCCGAGCACCGATGGTGTGAGGACCCTATTGGAATTGCTCCGTTTATTAGGGCCCGAGCACCGATGGTGTGAGGACCCTATTGGAATTGCTCCGTTTCTTTTTATTAGGGCCAAAGACCAAGGGGCTGAAGGCCCTATTGTTTTCTTTAGGATTATTATTATTAGGGCCAAAGCCCAAGGGGCTGAAGGCCCTTTTGTTTTCTTTAGGATTATTATTATTAGGGCCCAAGCGAATTAAGCGCGCAGGGCCCTCTTGTTCTTCTAAGGATTATTAGGGCCAAAGCCCCGTAAGGATTTTTTTTTTTTTTTTTTCGACTATTCGGGCATTTTTGGGGCCCTTACCACGCTCAAACTCTTGAAAATTTGCACACACATTGGAATCTGCGGCCAACAGGGCCGGGCAGAAGCTGGTACCCAGGCGTGGCAGGGGGGCTCGACAGCGCCCCCTTGAATGGGGTCCAAAAACATGGTCTATATATCAAACACGCTTGCACATACAAGTATAAAACTCGGTACACATATAGACTTTATCGGGCCAAACAACATTCGTACTCTAAGTTATACGTCACCTCAACAGGAAGTCAGCTATTATGGGTTGTTTGAAAAACGCATGCTCTGGAATTTGATATACTCCTCCTAGCCAATTAATCCGATCGCCACCAAACTCGGTCAGCATGAAGGCAAGACATTGATGATGAAAAATTGCCAGCGGATTTTTGATATCTCGAACGGTTTGGCTGTGGCGAGGCAACGAATTTATGGCGAGAAAAGGGAAACAGGAAATGTGTTATAACTTCTACATACATATATTGATCTTTTATGAAACTTCACGTGTATGTTGGTTGTAATAGTCAGATCACATGGATGTGACTATTGTCAGTTAAAGTTATACTGCCACCAACTGGCAGCAGGAAGCGTGTCACTTTCAAAATGCTTTGAGATCACCATTTTATTTTTATCCGATTTGCTTCAAACTTCACCACAATAATGTCAAAACATGGCAGATGTAGACCTTTGAAAAGAATTGTGATATCTCAAAATAGTTGCCTTGGCAACACGTCAAACTGTAATAATATTCTTGGGCGTTTTTGAAGCCGTTAACATGCTTCAAATTGCATGAAACTCGACACACATATCATTATTGTCATACAGTAGATATGGACAAAGCCTTAGAAACGGGCGGGGAGCAGGGGCTCTGCAGCGCCACCTTTTGACAAAAGTGGGGGGTTTAGTTTAACCTACAGTCACCAAACTCGGTACACTTATTGTTCTCATTAAACTGGACAACTTTCTCATTTACAGTCATTAGCTCTGACCAACAGGAAGTCAGATATTTTGGTTTAAATGTGGATTTTTCAAACATTCTTACGCACACATGTAATAGTATGAAAAAGGACAGCATATACTGTACATTTGTGGTCTGTTTTCTCTATATAATTTACAATACATCCCATTAATAATTCACTGGAATGCACAAAGAATCTCCTCAAAGCCTCACGTCTCTTTCCAGGTTTGTTTCACAGGTATCACACAATGCTGAAGTTCATGACCTTTTTTTATTAAGGCAATGTATTACATAATGCACATATATATTATTATAGCATATGTTCAACCCATCCGTTATTGCTGTGGAAAAAAATCACACCTTTACATGGCTTGTTGAAATTATGTTGTTGATGCTTTCACACTTTTAAATGTCCATTTATTGTTCACTGGTTGAAGGGTGAGTAGAATAATGTCATCTTATTGTACCCAGTTTAAAAAGATCATAGTGTCTATCACTGACCGTTTACAGTTTAACAGAATTTACTCCCATAATTCGTGCAAAGCGTCATGCGGCGTTGGAATAAGGTGGATACAACATCAGCAATCACAGACATTCGCATTAAGGCTTTGAAAAGAATACTGATATCACAAAAACTGCTGCCATGGCAACGCCCCAAACTTTAATTTTAGTTTTGGAAGCTTTTGAGACTCTTAACATGCTTCAAATTGCATGAAACTCAATGCACACATCAGAGATATCAACCAGCAGACATGGGCAAAACCGTAGAAACGGGCCTCTATAGCGCCACTTTTTGACAAAAGTGGGGGGGTTAGTTTAACCTACAGTCACCAAACTCGGTACACATATTGTTCTCATCAAGCCGGACAATTTTCTAATTTACATTCATTAGCTCCGACCAACAGGAAGTCGGCTATTTTTGTTTGAATGTTAATTTTTTGAAAAAACAGGCTATGAATTTTATACTACTACTCCTACAGGGTTTATCCAATTTACACCAAGCTTTTTTTAACTTGTTGCTAACACATTGAAGTTGTTTAATTGCAAACGGATTTTGGATATCTCAAACAGTCTGGCCGTGGCGAGGCGACGGATTTATGGCAAGAAAAGGAAACAAAGTGTTATAACTTCTGCATACATTAATTGATTTTGATGAAACTTCGGCTTATTCTTCGTTGTACAAGGCTGATCACATGGATGTGACTATTGTGATTCAAAGTCATAGCGCCACCAACTGGAAGCAGAAAATGTGTCACTTTCAGCATACATTGAGATCACCCTCTTATTTTTACCTGATTTGCTTCAAAATTCATCAGAATAATGTTAAAACTTGGCACATGTAATCCTCTGAAAATGGGCAGGGAGGAGGGGCTCTATAGCGGCACCTTGTAGTGCAGTAAATGTGGAGTGAATTTGACACATCCTTTGATGTTTAACCGTTTTAAATGCCTATTGCCCGCTGTGCACAGTTGCCCTGAAGCCACCGGGGTGGTGGTGCCACCGGGCTTGGGCCCGCCATCGCTGCTCGCAGCTATATTTAGGGCCCAAGCGAATTAGCGCACAGGGCCCTCTTGTTCTTCTAAGGATTATTAGGGCCCAAGCGAATTAAGCGCGCAGGGCCCTCTTGTTCTTCTAAGGATTATTATTATTATTTTTTTTTTTAGGGCCAAAGCCCAAGGGGCTGAAGGCCCTATTGTTTTCTTTAGGATTATTAGGGCCCAAGCTAATTAGCGCGCAGGGCCCTCTTGTTCTTCTAAGGATTATTATAAGGGCCAAAGCCCTGTAAAGGGCTGAAGGCCCTATTGTTTTCTTTAGGATTATTAGGGCCCAAGCGAAAATTTGCGCAGGGCCCTCTTGTTCTTCTAAGGATTATTATTTTATTTATTTATTTTTTTTTTATTTTTTTCCGTCTTCCGGGGCTTTTTGGGGGCCTTAACATGCTCAAAAACTCTTGAAAATTGGCACACACATTGGAATCCGCGGCCATTAGGACGCCGGAGAGGCTGGTACCCGGGCGTGGCAGGGGGGCTCGACAGCGCCCCCTTGAAAAAAGTCTGAAAATTTGGTCCATATATTAAACATGCTTGCACGTATTAGTATGAAACTCGGTACACATATAGACCTCATCGGGCCGAACAACTTTCGCGCTCTAAGTTAATCGCCACGCCAACAGGAAGTCAGCTATTAAGGGTTGTTTGAAAAACGCATGCTCTGGAATTTGATATACTCCTCCTAGACGATTAATCCGATCGCCACCAAACTCGGTCAGCATGAAGTCAAGACACTGATGATTAAAAATTGCCAGGGGATTTTTGATATCTCGAACGGTTTGGCCGTGGCGAGGCAACGAATTTATGGCGAGAAAAAGGAAACAGGAAATGTGTTATAACGTCTTAATACATATATTGATCTTTATGAAACTTCACGAGTGTGTTCGTTATAGGAGTCTGATCACATGGATGTGACTATTGTGAGTCAAAGTTATAGCGCCACCAACTGGCAGCAGGAAGTGTATCACTTTTTGAAATGTTTTGAGATCACTCTCTTATTTTTACCTGATTTGCTTCAAACTTCATCAGTGTAATGTCAATACACAGCAGATGTAGACCTATGACAGGATTTTTGATATTTGAAATATTGTTGCCATGGCAACAGGTCAAACTGTAATAATATTCTTGAGTGTTTTTGAGGCTCTTAACATGCTTCAAATTGCATGAAACTCGACACACACATCAATATTGTCAACCAGTAGACATGGACAAAGCCATAGAAATGGGCGTGGTGGAGGGGCTCAGTAGCGCCACCTTTTGACAAAAGTGGGGGGTTAGTTTTTCCTACAGTCACCAAACTCGGTACACATATTATTCTCATCAAGCCGGACAATTTTCTAATTTACATTCATTAGCTCCGACCAACAGGAAGTCAGCTATTTTGGTTTGAATGTTAATTTTTTGAAAAAACAGGCTATGAATTTTATACTACTACTCCTACAGGGTTTATCCAATTTACACCAAGCTTTTTTAACTTGTTGCTAACACATTGAAGTTGTTTAATTGCAAACGGATTTTGGATATCTCAAACGGTTTGGCCGTGGCGAGGCAACGAATTTATGGCAAGAAAAGGGAAACAAAGTGTTATAACTTCTGCATACATTAATTGATTTTGATGAAACTTTGGCTTAGTCTTCGTTGTACAAGGCTGATCACATGGATTTGACTATTGTGATTCAAAGTCATAGCGCCACCAACTGGAAGCAGAAAATGTGTCACTTTCAGCATACATTGAGATCACCCTCTTATTTTTACCTGATTTGCTTCAAAATTCATCAGAATAATGTTAAAACTTGGCACATGTAATCCTTTGAAAATGGGCAGGGAGGAGGGGCTCTATAACGGCACCTTGTAGTGCAGTAAATGTGGAGTGAATTTGACATAGTCCTTTGATGTTTAACCGTTTTAAGTGCCTATTGCCCGCTGTGCACAGTTGCCCTGAAGCCACCGGGGTGGCGGTGCCACCGGGCTTGGGCCCGCCATCGCTGCTCGCAGCTATATTTTTTTTAATTTTTTTTCCGTCTTCCGGGGCTTTTTGGGGGCCTTAACATGCTCAAAAACTCTTGAAAATTGGCACACACATTGGAATCCGCGGCCATTAGGATGCCCCAGAGGCTGGTATCCGGGCGTGGCAGGGGGCCTCGACAGCGCCCCCTTGAAAAAAGTCTGAAAATTTGGTCCATATATTAAACACGCTTGCATGTATTAGTATGAAACTCGGTACACATATAGACCTCATCGGGCCGAACAACTTTCGTGCTCTAAGTTAAACGGCACGCCAACAGGAAGTCAGCTATTAAGGGTTGTTTGAAAAACGCATGCTCTGGAATTTGATATACTCCTCCTAGACGATTAATCCGATCGCCACCAAACTCGGTCAGCATGAAGTCAAGACATTGAAGATTAAAAATTGCCAGCGGATTTTTGATATCTCGAACGGTTTGGCCGTGGCGAGGCAACGAATTTATGGCGAGAAAAAGGAAACAGGAAATGTGTTATAACGTCTGCATACATATATTGATCTTTATGAAACTTCACGAGTGTGTTAGTTGTAGTAGTCTGATCACATGGATGTGACTATTGTGAGTCAAAGTTATAGCGCCACCAACTGGCAGCAGGAAGTGTATCACTTTTTGAAATGCTTTGAGATCACCCTCTTATTTTTACCTGATTTGCTTCAAACTTCATCAGTGTAATGTCAATACACAGCAGATGTAGACCTATGACAGGATTTTTGATATTTGAAATATTGTTGCCATGGCAACAGGTCAAACTGTAATAATATTCTTGAGTGTTTTTGAGGCTCTTAACATGCTTCAAATTGCATGAAACTCGACACACACATCAATATTGTCAACCAGTAGACATGGACAAAGCCATAGAAATGGGCGTGGTGGAGGGGCTCAGTAGCGCCACCTTTTGACAAAAGTGGGGGTTAGTTTTTCCTACAGTCACCAAACTCGGTACACATATTGTTCTCATCAAGCCGGACAATTTTCTAATTTACATTCATTAGCTCCGACCAACAGGAAGTCGGCTATTTTTGTTTGAATGTTAATTTTTTGAAAAAACAGGCTATGAATTTTATACTACTACTCCTACAGGGTTTATCCAATTTACACCAAGCTTTTTTTAACTTGTTGCTAACACATTGAAGTTGTTTAATTGCAAACGGATTTTGGATACCTCAAACGGTTTGGCCGTGGCGAGGCAACAAATTTATGGCGAGAAAAAGGAAACAGGAAATGTGTTATAACGTCTGCATACATATATTGATCTTTATGAAACTTCACGAGTGTGTTAGTTGTAGTAGTCTGATCACATGGATGTGACTATTGTGAGTCAAATTTATAGCACCACCAACTGGCAGCAGGAAGTGTATCACTTTTTGAAATGCTTTGAGATCACCCTCTTATTTTTACCTGATTTGCTTCAAACTTCATCAGTGTAATGGCAATACACAGCAGATGTAGACCTATGACAGGATTTTTGATATTTGAAATATTGTTGCCATGGCAACAGGTCAAACTGTAATAATATTCTTGAGTGTTTTTGAGGCTCTTAACATGCTTTAAATTGCATGAAACTCGACACACACATCAATATTGTCAACCAGTAGACATGGACAAAGCCATAGAAATGGGCGTGGTGAAGGGGCTCAGTAGCGCCACCTTTTGTCAAAAGTGGGGGGGTTAGTTTTTCCTACAGTCACCAAACTCGGTACACATATTGTTCTCATCAAGCTGGACAATTTTCTAATTTACATTCATTAGCTCCAACCAACAGGAAGTCGGCTATTTTTGTTTGAATGTTAATTTTTTGAAAAAACAGGCTATGAATTTTATACTACTACTCCTACAGGGTTTATCCAATTTACACCAAGCTTTTTTTAACTTGTTGCTAACACATTGAAGTTGTTTAATTGCAAACGGATTTTGGATATCTCAAACGGTTTGGCCGTGGCGAGGCAAAAAATTTATGGCAAGAAAAGGGAAACAAAGTGTTTTAACTTCTGCATACATTAATTGATTTTGATGAAACTTTGGCTTAGTCTTCGTTGTACAAGGCTGATCACATGGATTTGACTATTGTGATTCAAAGTCATAGCGCCACCAACTGAAAGCAGAAAATGTGTCACTTTCAGCATACATTGAGATCACCCTCTTATTTTTACCTGATTTGCTTCAAAATTCATCAGAATAATGTTAAAACTTGGCACATGTAATCCTTTGAAAATGGGCAGGGAGGAGGGGCTCTATAACGGCACCTTGTAGTGCAGTAAATGTGGAGTGAATTTGACATAGTCCTTTGATGTTTAACCGTTTTAAGTGCCTATTGCCCGCTGTGCACAGTTCCCCTCAAGCCACCGGGGTGGCGGTGCCACCGGGCTTGGGCCCGCCATCGCTGCTCGCAGCTATATTTATTATTATTATTTTTTTTTTTTTTAGGTTTTGGGGTTTTTTGGGGCCCTTAACATGCTCAAAAACTCTTGAAATTTTGCACACGGGTCAGAACCCGCGGCCATGATAGCCGGACAGAAGCTGGTACCCGGGCGTGGCAGGGGGGCTCGACAGCGCCCCCTTGAATTGCGCCCGAAAACTTGGTCCATATATCAAACACGCTTGCACATATAAGTCTAAAACTCGGTACACATATAGACCTCATCGGGCCGAACAACTTTCGTACTCAAAGTTATACGTCACCTCAACAGGAAGTCAGCTATTATGGGTTGTTTGAAAAACGCATGCTCTGGAATTTGATATACTCCTCCTAGGCGATACATCCGATCACCACCAAACTCGGTCAGCATGCAGTAAATATATTAATGATGAAAAATTGCCAGCGGATTTTTGATATCTCGAACGGTTTGGCCGTGGCGAGGCAACAAATTTATGGCGAGAAAAGGGAAACAGGAAGTGTGTTATAACTTCTGCATACATTGATTGATCTTTATGAAACTTCATGAGTGTGTTGGTTGTAGTAGTCCGATCACATGGATGTGACTATTGTGAGTCAAAGTTATAGCGCCACCAACTGATAGCAAGAAGTGTCACTTTCAAAATGCTTTGAGATCACCATCTTATTTTTATCCGATTTGCTTCAAACTTCACCAGAATAATGTCAAGACATGGTGAATGTAGACCTTTGAAAAGAATAGTGATATCACAAACACTGTTGCCATGGCAACGCATCAAACTTTAATATTAGTTTTGGAAGCTTTTGAGACTCTTAACATGCTTCAAATTGCATGAAACTCAATGCACACATCAGAGATATCGACCAGCAGACATGGGCCAAACCGTAGAAACGGGCGGGGAGCAGGGCCTCTATAGCGCTACCTTTTGACAAAAGTGGGGGGGTTAGTTTAACCTACAGTCACCAAACTCGGTACACTTATTGTTGTCATTAAGCTGGACAATTTTCTAATTTACATTCATTAGCTCCGACCAACAGGAAGTCGGCTATTTTTGTTTGAATGTTAATTTTTTGAAAAAAACTCCTACAGGGTTTATCCAATTTACACCAAGCTTTTTTTAACTTGTTGCTAACACATTGAAGTTGCTTAATTGCAAACGGATTTTGGATATCTCAAACGGTTTGGCCGTGGCGAGGCAACGAATTTATGGCAAGAAAAGGGAAACAAAGTGTTATAACTTCTGCATACATTAATTGATTTTGATGAAACTTCGGCTCAGTCTTCGTTGTACAAGGCTGATCACATGGATGTGACTATTGTGATTCAAAGTCATAGCGCCACCAACTGGAAGCAGGAAATGTGTCACTTTCAGCATACATTGAGATCACCCTCTTATTTTTACCTGATTTGCTTCAAAATTCATCAGAATAATGTTAAAACTTGGCAAATGTAAACCTTTGAAAATGAGCAGGGAGGAGGGGCTCTATAGCGGCACCTTGTAGTGCAGTAAATGTGGAGTGAATTTGACATAGTCCTTTGATGTTTTACCGTTTTAAATGCCTATTGCCCGCCGTGCACAGTTGCCCTGAAGCCACCAGGGTGGCGGTGCCACCGGGCTTGGGCCCGCCATCGCTGCTCGCAGCTATATTTATTATTATTCTTCTCCAAAGTAAATCGCATTTTAGAGGGCCTAAACGTGCTCGAAAACTCATGAAATTTTGCACACGCGTCAAAAGTGGTGAAAATTTACATCTGTTATGGGTTTCGGAATTGGGCGTGGCAAAATGGCTCGATGGCGCCATCTAACGTACAGCCCCTCTCGCTACATTTCACTAGGGTTTTGAAATTCAGTACACACATTTATAAGCCCAATACCTACAAAAAATATCTTGGAGCGAAATCCGAAACCAAACAGGAAGTCAGATATTTTGAATTAATTCACAGTTTTTTGCATTTTCCAGACGTTGTACTTTAACAAACTCCTCCTAGAGCTTTTATCAGATCAATGTCATATTTGGTCAGTCTAATCTAAAGGCCTTTGCGACGTTAAATTGCGAAGATCTAGAGTTTTCACCAAAGGGTGTGTCTGTGGCGGCCTGACAAAGTTTGATGTTTCGCCATGAAACAGGAAGTTGTTGTAACTCGGACATACAATGTCCGATCTGCCCCAAACTTCACATGTTTTATTAGAGTCCTGACCTGAAGACATCTTCATGACAATATTCAGTTACAGTCATAGCGCCACCTGGGGGCAACAGGAAATTATATGTTTTACACTGTGATTAACCTTCTCATAGAGATTTAACCAGATCAACATCATATATTGTCAGTCTAATCTTAAGACCTTAGCGATGATAAATATCAAAGATCTTGAGTTTTCGTTGAAGGGCGTGTCCGTGGCGGACTGACAAATTCTGATGTTTCGCCATGAAAGAGGAAGCTGTTGTAACTCAGGCATACTATATCTGATCTGCTCCAAACTTCACATGAGTGATAAGAGTCCTGGCCTAAAGACATCTATATGACAATATTCAGTTAGCTATAGCGCCACCTGTTGGCAGAAGCAAGTGTGGCACTTTTACATGATTTTGCCATAATTCTCCTGTATTTACTCGCTTACATGCATGTTGCCCACTGTTCGCTGTTTTCCTGAGGCCAACGGGTGGCGGTGAGCCCAGGTGCCCTTTCATCGCTGCTTGCAGCTTTATTTTTATTTTTTTTTCTGAGGCTGCTGGTCTCTGAGAGCTACTAAACAAATGTCATTATATTTTTTATAATGACAATAAAGTTTCTATTCTAAATTTGTTTAGAGGGGGGAGCCTGGGCTAGCCCTGGTCCACAAGGTGAAAAAAAGTTATAAAAATCAGAGCATTTTGCCACTTGGGCAAAATGGCAGCTCATTTCTGTGGAATTGACCCTTGGCCTGGGAGTTTGATTGACAAGCAATCTAACCAATCAGAACGCCAAATCCGCCATTTTGTCCGACAAAGCAGTCAGTAGTTAGAAGATTAACCTCGGTGGAGTTAAACTTGAAAAATTTGTGTGTACTGACGTCTTTCCGCGTTTGAAACAACATTCCTTCTCATGTTCATTCATGTTTATTTGATGTTATAAATGGAATAGTAAGGAAGATTTAATCGGTTTATGAGCCTCTTGAGCTGATGCGCTACAGCAATCTGTCACGGCCATGGTCACGACACATTAAAGAGCCACAAAACGTTTTTTATTGTTTGAATTTCTTAAAAACTACACAGTTTGAAAGCTGGGACTTTGTTTAATATCATAAGTAACCTGGTTTGTCTTGTCTGTGTTGTCAGTATCTTCTTTGCTCCGCGATGTATTTTTCACTGTGTATGGCATGACAGCGCCACGGCTTATCGGACAAAGCAACAGTAACTAAGGGGGGCGGTTCTTTGCGAAGGGTCAATTGGTGGCAATTTACTGAGCTGAGGGTAAGAGGTCTCAATTTTTCTCTGGTATTTCAAACTCAACCTCCCAAGATCTCACTTGCTAATCCCTTAGCTTATAGGGAGAGAGATCTTCAGTTTGTTCAACAAAATGATAGTCCTCTGCTGCTATATCAGTAGATGTCATAAATCGGCTTTCTTCTGTGCAACCTAACGCATATTTCACAAAAATTTGTATGCACAGATAAAAAAAAAAAAAAAAAAATATATATATATATATATATATATATATATATATATATATATATATATATATATATATATATATATATATATATATATATATATATATATATATATATATATATATAAAAACTATAAAACTATAAATTTAATTAAGTCTGTTTTTAAGCTGTCATTGTGTTTTTAAAATATAAAATGTAAAAGTCTCTACATCTGTTACCAAGCGCATGACATCCTTTCGGCTACTACCGATCTATAGGCTATATATGAGCTAATGATAGGCTATTCTCTATTATAGATCAGTGGCTACTGCACTCATTTTTTATTTTTTTTCTTATTTTAATGTTTTGTTTACATTTTATACATTTAAATTCAATCATTTAGAAGACGCATTACTTGCAGTATATAGTAGGCTATGCAGTCATATTAGAAAATAGGCCATCCACCAGGTGGCGCACAGGGACAACTATCACCATGGCCACGATAAACTGCTGTGCAGGGTTTCGTCTTTTTTACAGTCTATGGTTTCGTCGAAAGGTGATGGTGATCATTTGCCCCGCAGTAGATATTTTCATATTTTCAGTGTTATTCATGCACAGCAATACTAATGCGCTGTGAAGTCAACGATAAACAATTAAGAGCAGCTTCTTAACACAAAATAGGTGGTGGTGGTGGTGGTGTGTGTGTTACATTTGTTTTCACGATATGTAGCCTATGGACAAAAGGACAAATATGAAATATAATAAATATAGGCTAATAAAACTGTTATTCATATTTGACATGTGACAACACCTAATAACGGTGTCAACGTCAGGGGGCTTTTTAGTTTTCCTTAGCTTATAAATGGCCATGCATTTTTTATCTCTTAAATTAAACATAGCCCTAGAACTTTTATAAACACAATGAACATTATTATATGTCACAGTTTACTTGCTATCCTCACTTTTTCTGTCTTTCCTTCGCTTTCGAATGAATTAGCTATAAATGGCCCTCTCGTATATTAAACATAGAACTTTTATTATCTTTGTAATTTTTTGTAGCTTAAACAGCGGGAAAATTTACTGTATGCAGTTCTGTGGATGTTTTGAAAAACTTAAACTAAACGAAAATTATTGTTGCCTTGTCAATATAATTTCTGTTTTTTCCCCCTGACTTTCAACTGATGCGATCATCATTTCATTAACCGACAAGATTATATTAAATTAGAATTAAACGAAATTAGAATTGATAAATGTCTGTAAATCATTAAAAAACTCCCAGGGGTTTAGTTTTAGCCTACATGAACAAATAGCAGAATAAACAACAGAACATGAGGATATGCATTTACATTTACATTTAGTCATTTAGCAGACGCTTTTATCCAAAGCGACTTACAAATGAGAGTAGTAGAATCAATCAAATCAACATGAGAACAACAGTATGTAAGTGCTGAGTGAAGTCACAGTTATGTCAGTAAAATGCTCATAGCGATTTTTTTTTTTTTTAATTTATTTTTTTTATAAATAAATACACCAATAGATAGGAGAAGAATATTAGTCAAGGTAAGTGCTACTACTACTGGGTCAAGTGCTGACGAAAAAGATACGTCTTTAGCATTTTTTTGAAAATGGCTAGAGACTCAGCTGCTCGGATAGAGCGTGGTAGGTCATTCCACCAGCCAGGAACAGTCCAGGAGAAGGTCCGTGAGAGTGATTTTGTGCCCCTATGTGATGGCACCACAAGGCGCCATTCATTTGCAGAACGTAAGTTTCTGGAGGGCGCGTAAGTCTGAAGTAGTGAGTTAAGGTATAACGGTGCAGAGCCAGTGGTCGTTCTGTAGGCAAACATCAGAGCCTTGAATTGGATGCGAGCAGCTACTGGCAGCCAATGCAGACTGACGAAGAGAGGAGTGATGTGCGCTCTCTTCGGTTCGTTGAAGACCAGTCTTGCTGCAGCATTCTGGATCAGTTGCAGAGGCTTTATAGTGCATGCTGGAAGGCCAGCCAAGAGAGCATTACATTTCCAGTCTGGATAGAACAAGAGCTTGGACAAGAATTTGTGTGGAATGTTCAGATAGGAAGGGTCTAATCTTCCTGATGTTGTACAAGGCAAATCTGCTGCGTTCACTTCACCTCGTATTTACCGGATTCTTGAAATGACAACACGTGACGTTATATTCGGAGCTGTTCACGTCCTCGGACTGGTAATTATGCGTTTCCATGGCACCACTATCAATGCCTAAATTAATCTACAGCGGTCAGGTGGTACAGCGGCCACGTGGTACATGTGGGAGCTTTCAGAAAACTCGCAGCTTACAAGCTGTAATTACGAGCTCTACGAGGACGTGAACGCTTTTTTACAAGCTAGAATCTCGTAACTACAGGAATTATGAGGCCGCGTGAACGCACCTATACTTTGCGTCTCAATCAACTCCCTAGTTCAGTAGTAAGGGCACTGATCAGGGAATCAGCGACATACATTTACACAATATACTGATTCACGACCTAGGGAGCTAGGGAGCCGATTGAGACGCAGGGATAGAGTGCCCCAGGGATAATGCGTTTTTGTAGGCCAACCCGGAAGTTAACGGCGCACGGGTTCCCTCGGTTGAAAGCCTATGCATTTTTCCCATAGACTTTTGGAAAATCGCAGAAAATAAGCTCTGTGATTTAAAGGTTTATGACACTCACACGTTTTGTCTATCAAGATAATCTTTACAAGTTAACACAACATTTATAGATTTTGAAGCCTAAATAAAGTCGTCAGATATAAAAGGCTAACAGTAGGCCTACAGCCACAGCACACCATGGTCGCGGATCAACGTCATCACCACCAAGCCTCCTCAAACTGTATTTAAAAAACAACTTTATTTAAAAACATGCTCGCTGATTATGATCTGCGCTGTGTATGAATACTTATCCACTTTTTCATGAGAAATGCTGTCCAAATGTTTTAATGATGACGTCTAAAGTCCCCGCCAAAGGAAGTAGTCCCTTTTAGCAATTTGTTAGCAACCGCCGATTTTAAGAGACAGTAAAAGTTTAAAAAATCACAAGCAGGTAATAACTGGTGTGTTTTATGTCATAGATCAAAACCTGAAAATATTTGGAGGCTTTGTTAACCACAGACCTTATTTCAGGCGATTTAGCAAAAACCCATTCAAAAAACCCATAGACTTGACGGCGTTGGAACCGGAAGTCCTAAAATGCTAACTCGCTTCCGGGTGTTGCCTACAAAAATGCATCATCCCTGAGGCACTCTATCCGCTTGTTAAGTCGTGACATAAGGAACGTCGTTTCCGGGTCCAATTAAGACTCGTTTCACTTGAGAATGCCATTATTCATTTTAAACATCAATCATTTTAAAAAGTTAAACATTTTAAATACTTACAGTCTACACAACAGTCTCCATGCTCACAGCATCACAGATATTAATATTTTAACGATTTATAAAAGATGAATCATTGTCTGGCCATCTGGAATTTTGGTATCGAGATAAAGGTTATAATTATATATTTTTTGTAGTATTACACCACATCGTGTGTGTATATTAGCACCATTTGTTGTTTTCTTGTGGTATGAGATAGAGCGTTAGGACCCGGAAGCGCTGCCGCGTGACGTCAGACTTAACAACCGAATTCATCATCATTACGCACCTGCCGCGCTTCTGTGAACGGAGAAAAAATGATTAAAATATATAAAAGGAATAAACAGCCTATGTCTATGCGCGAAATTTATTTCACTTAAATAATTAACATATTACCAATATGAAAGGGGGAAAAATGCGACAATATGAGTGTCGGTTCATTTTTGAGAAGTTCACAGAAAGGAAACCGAGACGGCAGAAAATTTCTTGTTATTTTACTAGATTTGTTTTTATTGTGAGTGTACAAAAAGAATAGGCATATTTAACCCTTCACAGATTCGAATGGTGTTACATATATTTGACCATAAATGTCTGAGTATTTAGGGGCCAAGCCCCGAAGGGGCTGTAGCCCCTATTGTAATTGTACGTTTTCCCTTTTATTATTATTAGGGGCCAAGCCCCGAAGGGGCTGTAGCCCCTATTGTAATTGTACGTTTTCCCTTTTATTATTATTATTCTTCCTCCCGAATGGGAGTCTATGGCAGCCCTATCAACGGAACATGAGAAAATGATGAAATTTGGCACAGTTGTAGAGATGCTCATGAATAGTGATTGGACCAAATTTGGAGTCTCTAGAACCAACTCTATAGCGCCACCACCAGTTCAAAATTTCAACATTCTAACGGTTTTAACATTTGAACTCTTTGTCATAGAAAAATTAAATTTAGTTCATCTGATTCGTCTCTTCATGCTGATGCTATTCAACTTCTTACATTAAGTCTCCACCCATTACAGTAGCGGCCATTTTGAAAAGTACAGTATTTGTTTTTTTCGCTTCTCCTCCTTCAAAATTTGTCCAATTTTGTCCAGACTTTGATCAGGTGATCTTTGGTCTGAGCCGCACAGAAATGACTGAACAGATTTTTTTATTCATCTTTGTTCAAAAGTTATGATGTCACGAAGTTAACGAGGTTGACCCAAAATTGCTATAGAGGCTGTATCTCGGCCAAACTTTGAGCAATCGAAACAAAAATTGGTACCCTTGATCAAGACCATGATCTAAGGTTCCATGCCGAATTTGGGAACAGCGCCACCTACAGGTCATGAGATATGAAAAATGGCTATTTTGGCCAATTACTTTTGAACACTTTATTAGAAAATCAAGATCTTGGTGTCTATGGATTCCTTGGGCCATGCCGAATCCGGGGATATTGAATTTGTCAACATCGGATGAAAAGCATGTCCGCCATTTTGAATTTTGTCATAAATTGCAATAACTTTTAAACAATTTGACATATCTTCACACAAATTGGTATGTATGACCTTTAGAAGGTCCTGAAGGTACCTGAGAAGTTTCAACACAGCGCCACCTACTGTTCCACAGATGTAATGATTATTGCAAAACCACTTATAACTTTTGAAAACACTTTCCAAAATGTGTATGCTTTATGTCATTTTATTCCCTGGCTTATGCCGATTCTGACGATGTGTCATTTGTCATTTTCCTTAAATGTACCTGTCCGCCATATTGAAATAAATGGAAAACAGTTTGTTCGCTACTCCTCCTACAATTTTTGTCCAATTTTGTCCAAAATCAGCTCAGGTGATCTTTGGACCGAGCCGCACAGAAATGACTGAATGGATTTTTGATATTCGCTACCATTCCCAAGATATTCATCTCTGAATGTGACCTTGCTTGTGTTTGTTGTCTTATGCTAGTTAGCTTAGCATGCTAATTGCTTAGCATGCTAACCAGTTGTCATTCTCTTTAATGTGGCTCTTCAGTTATCAAGTTAACCATGAGCTTCATTAGCATTGAGTTAGCTTAGCATGCTAATATGGTTAGCATGCTAAGTAATGCTTTTTTTGTGAATTTTTTGTTAGACTAAAAGGTTTCTTCCACAGTCTGTTGAATGTGCATCCTCAAGTAGTTCAATGTGTAAAGCCAGTTATCTGAAGAGCCCTGTATCCGAAGTTAGTGGGTTCGAATCCCAGGTGGAGCGGTTTTATAAAATAGTGTGTTTTGATTCCTTTACTGCCTCTTTTATTAGAAATAAATGCTTTTTGTTTCATGCTGTGTTCATTTTCATCTAAGCTTATGTACATTCTGAGTTCATTCTTGCCCGTAATTCTGAACCAGCTGTTTCATGTTTGTTCATTTTCTGCTGTTTTTCCTCTTCCTGCTCTGTATTGCACTACAGCATGATGAGCTGCAGAATGATCTAAACTAAAGTTATTAGGGGCCAAGCCCCGAAGGGGCTGTAGCCCCTATTGTAATTGTACGTTTTCCCTTTTATTATTATTATTCTTCCTCCCGAATGGGAGTCTAAGGCAGCCCTATAAACGGAACATGAGAAAATGATGAAATTTGGCACACTTGTAGTGATGGTCATGTCTAGAAATCTGACCAATTTTGGAGTCTCTAGGACCAACTCTATAGCGCCACCACCAGTTCAAAAATTCAACATTGTAAAGTTTATAACTTTTGAACCATTTGCTCTAGAAAAATACAATTTAGTACATCTGATTCGTCTCTTCATGCTGATTCTATTAAAATTATTACATTAAGTCTCCGCCCATTACAGTAGCGGCCATTTTGAAAAGTACAGTATTCCGTTTTTTCGCTACTCCTCCTTCAAAATTTGTCCAATTTTGTCCAAATTTTGATCAGGTGATCTTTGGTCTGAGCCGCACAGAAATGACTGAACAGATTTTTTTTATTCATCTTTGTTCAAAAGTTATGATGTCACGAAGTTAACGAGGTTGACCCAAAATTGCTATAGAGGCTGTATCTCGGCCAAACTTTGAGCAATCAAAACTAAAATTGGTACACTTGATCAAGACCATGATCTGAGGTTCCATGCCAAATTTGGGAACAGCGCCACCTACAGGTCATGAGATCTGAAAAATGGCTATTTTGGCCAATAACTTTTGAACACTTTATTAGAAAATCAAGATCTTGGTGTCTATGGATTCCCTGTGCCATGCCGAATCCGAGGATATCGAATTCGTCAACATCGGATGAACCACGTGTCCGCCATTTTGAATTTTGTCATAAATTGCAATAACTTTTAAACAATTTGACATATCTTCACGACCTTCTAAAGGTCATACATACCAATTTGTGTGAAGGTACCTGAGAAGTTTCAACACAGCGCCACCTACTGTTCCACAGATGTAATGATTATTTCAAAAACGCTTATAACTTTTGAAAACACTTTCCAAAATGTGTATGCTTCATGTCATTTTATTCCCTGGCTTATGCCGATTCCGACAATGTATCATTTGTCATTTTCCTTAAATGTACCTGTCCGCCATATTGAAGTAAATGAAAAACAGTTTTTTCGCTACTCCTCCTACAAATTTTGGTCAATTTTGTCCAAAATCAGCTCAGATGATCTTTGGACCGAGCCGCACAGAAATGACTGAACAGATTTTTGATATTCACTACCATTTCCGAGATATTCATCTCTGAATGTGACCTTGCTTGTGTTTGTTGTCTTATGCTAGTTAGCTTAGCACAGTAATTGCTTAGCATGCTAAACTATTGCTATTCTTTCTAATGTGGTCTTCAGTCAACAGGTTAACCAAAACTTAGTTGGCATTAAATAACTTTGCATACTAATATGGTTAACATGCTATGAAGCTTTTTTTTTTGTGAACTCTTTCTCACACTGAAACCTCTGCTTAG
The DNA here is from genome assembly GCF_024489055.1 of Chanodichthys erythropterus. Taxonomy (NCBI): domain Eukaryota; kingdom Metazoa; phylum Chordata; class Actinopteri; order Cypriniformes; family Xenocyprididae; genus Chanodichthys; species Chanodichthys erythropterus. The sequence continues at coordinate 27,502,934 of NC_090224.1, read as the reverse complement.
CATACTGATGAACTTGCATGGCTGATTAGCTCAATGTGTTACGCCACGGATCCCGAATGCTCTGCATCGTGGGTTCGAAACTCAGTGTGACACATGCCCAGACCGCATGAGGTACTGTTGCAGGAAAAGATGCAGAACATGTGTCTGTTCTAGGCATTCTGCCTAAAACTGGTCTAATCTGAAGCTATCACATGCAATTCCTTTATGTCCAAATTCGTAGTTATTCTTCTTCCCCCTGTATGGTAATCAATGAACCATAAGAAGGAAAATTATCAAATTTGGCATGCTTGTAGTGATAGTAATTAAAAGTAATTTGACCAACTTTGGAGTATCTAGGACTAAGTCTATAGCGCCACCACCAGTTCAAATATTCACTTTTGTAAAGGTTATAACTTTTGAACCCTTTGTTCCAGAAAAATGAATGTCAGTACAACTGATTCCTCTCTTCATACTGATCACATTCAATATCTTACATTAAGACTCCACCCAGTACAGTAGTGGCCATTTTGAAAAGTACAGTATTCCATTTTTTCACTACTCCTCCTACAATTTTTGTCCAATTTTGTCCAAAATCAGCTCAGGTGATCTTTGGACCGAGCCGCACAGAAATGACTGAACGGATTTTTGATATTCGCTACCATTCCCAAGATATTCATCTCTGAATGTGACCTTGCTTGTGTTTGTTGTCTTATGCTAGTTAGCTTAGCATGCTAATTGCTTAGCATGCTAACCAGTTGTCATTCTCTTTAATGTGGCTCTTCAGCTATCAAGTTAACCATGAGCTTCATTAGCATTAAGTTAGCTTAGCATGCTAATATGGTTAGCATGCTAAGTAATGCTTTTTTGTAAATTCTTTCTTACACTAAAAGTTCTCTTCCACAGATTGTTGAATGTGCATCCTCAAGTAGCTCAATGTGTAAAGCCAGTTACCTGATGAGCTCTGCACCCCAAGATAGTGGGTTTGAATCCCAGGTGGAGCGGTTTTATGAAATAGTGTGTTTTGATTCCTTTACTGCCTCTTGGATTAGAAATAAATGCTTTTTGTTTCATGCTGTGTTCATTTTCATCTAAGCTTATGTACATTCTGAGTTCATTTTCGCCCGTAATTCTGAACCAGCTGTTTCATGTTTGTTCATTTTCTGCTGTTTTTCCTCTTCCTGCTCTGTATTGCGCTACAGCATGATGAGCTGCAGAATGATCTAAAGTAGTTATTAAATATAACATTCAGTGCAGTTTTATAAAAACTCTTCATTTTGAGTTCATTTTCACATGAACTAATGAACTTCGGCAGGTGTGCCAACATTCACCTGCACAGTGGTGCAATGAGATGAGAAATGAACACTGGACTCGGAGGTCGTGGGTTCAAATCCCGTGTGGGGTTCCTTTATACAATTGTGTGTAATGAGTCATCTTGATACCTTTTTTATCCAAATAAGCATTGTACTAATCTTTATTCCTCTTGAATGAGATACAAGTGTTTTTAGTTCATTCCCTGTTCATTCTCTGAACTTCTATTGATTTTCATTTCATTTCCACCTGTCCTTCTGAACCAGCTGTTTTGCATGTACATTCAATTTCTGCTGTTTTTGCTCTTCCTGCTCCGTATTGCGCTACTACCCCTTCTGGGGCTTGGCCCCGAATTGCTGCTTGCAGCTATATTTTAAGTTGTTTCCGATTTTATAAGAAAATTCAAGTGAACGCGTCGGCGCCTCACGCGCACAACATCAGTTTTAGTAACTTGACCTCGCAGGCTGTTAACTGTCAAAATAACATAGCCTACATTCAACCAAATATATAAAAAGTTATACTGTTCATTTGAAGTAGTCTGTGTACAATAAAAGCGTTTAAATAATAAATATAGTTTAGCCTCCAAATCGTGAATATTGAAACGTTTGGATTTGTTTTGTGTCAAATTAGAGAGGTAGTCTAGGTTATAACGCAAATTAACCTATAACGCAAATTATAAATTATAACGCAAATTATAAATTATAACGCAAATTATAAATTATAACGCAAATTATAAATTATAACGCAAATTATAAATTATAACGCAAATTATAACCTATAACGCGTTAATATTTAATATATTAAATATTAAATATTTATATATTTTAATATATAACCTATTTATATTTTATTTTAGTTTTGACAAAAATAAAACGTTAAGCCAAAACGAATTCATTTAAAGTGAACAAAGAACTGAAACAGAAACCGGCGTTATAACCATAGACTGTAAAAAAAATATGGACGTAGTGTCCGTGACGTCACCCATAGAGTTCTGAACAGCAGTTTTGACGCGTGAATGAGGCCGCGGCCATCTTAGCTGCGCGTCACCGCACGTCACTCCCGGATAACTGAAAATGGGCAAAGAGGCGGGGAGGTGGTTTGAGCTGATATGACTGGTTGCTGAAACCACGCCCGTCTAGCTTGACGTGACCATGTTAGCAGGCAAAGGAGCTATCTATCTATCTTAGATAAAATATTAATGAAGATAAGTTTTATCATCAGAACGTTGTAAAGGTTTACTGTCAATCTACGGTGTTTTTTTTAAGATATAGATCCTCCAACACCAGTAGTGTTGGGTGTGCAAATAACAACATGGAAAATCAAATGGGACTTCATACCTTTATAATGAAATAGAGATCGCGAGATGAATCCAATCTGTGGCACTTGGGTAAAATATGAGTGTCCATTGCAAAACAAAAAAACATGTCACATTTCTTCTGAATGATCTGCTCTCTGTCATCGTTCTTCAAGAAAGGATGCAATCTGAACAGCCTTTATGTTGTAAAACTGTATACGATCGTATCTAACAAACAAATGAGCCTGTGTCCAAAGTATATTTTTTTCAAAATAGTGCAGCAGTTTTAGTTATAATATCCAAGCAGTGCTGTCGGATTTTGATATCCTCCCACCATTGTCATTGTAGTAAATCTCACAACCAAAACCTTCAGCCAATGCCACGATCCAACAACGTGTGTTCTGTTTCCTCCGCATGCACATCTACACAGACACATATCAGTCTCGAATATTATGCAGCAAGCCATATTTTATAATTGTATAAAATAATCGAGAAAAAATACGGCTGAGATGCCAAATTCAGCGGCAGCTGAGGTAAAGTGACAGCTCACAGACAGCAGCGCAATCTACCTGTCACTCAAGTGACCACGCCCTTAATTATACAGAACTTTAAGGCTTAATATAATTTAAACGGATAAGTTATAAAAAAATTCACCCCCCTCAGTGTTGTCATGAAGGGCAAAAATAGCAGTATAGACCAAAACCACAATTTTAACCAACTTGTAAACATGTTTTTTTCTGCTATAAACTTGGCCAATTTAACATGGGACTCTATGAGATTCTGCTCTCTTTTGGAGCCTGTCCCTAGCAGCCAGTCGATGAATCGCAGTTTAAGTTACTTCCGTATTGGCTTCACGAGAGAAAGGGGGAGGTTGCCGCTTGGTTATAACCTATAGGCTATAATTTGGCACAAATCCAAATGTTTCCATATTCACGATTTGGAGGCTAAACTATATTTATTATTTAAATGCTTTTATTGTACACAGACTACTTAAAATTAGCTGTATAACTTTTTATATATTTGGTTGAATGTATATACATTCAGAGACATCGCAGCCTGTTAACTGTCAAAATAACATATGTTATTTTGACAGTTAACGGGCTGCGATGTCTCTAAAACTGATGCATTCACTTGAATTTTCTTATAAAAGCGGAAACAACTTCAACGCATCTTCATCTGTGAAGGGTTAAATAGGCCTATTATTTTTGTACACTCCCAATAAAAATAAAACATTGTTCATAAAATAAACAATGAAATTTCTGCCGTCTCGGTTTACTTTCTGTGAACTTCTCAAAAATGAACCGACACTCATATTGTTGCATTTTTCCCCTTTCATTTTGGTAATATGTTAATTATTTAAGTGAAATAAATTATATAACTTTTTTCTCCGTTCACAGAAGCGCAGCAGGTGCGTGATGATAATGAATCCTCATGTTGTTAAGTTGGCTTGAAAAAGCCAACTTACTGATCTGCTATATAAACTTATTAAGTTGGCTTGAAAAAGCCAACTTAATAATAAGTTTAATAAGCATTTCAGTAAGTTGGCTTGAAAAAGCCAACTTATTGATCTACGTCTTAAGCTTATTAAGTTGGCTTGAAAAAGCCAATTTACTGATCTTCTATTTAAGCTTATTAAGTTGGCTTTGAAAAAGCCAACTTACTGATCTTCTATTTAAGCTTATTAAGTTGGCTTGAAAGAGCCAACTTACTGATCTTCTATTTAAGCTTATTATTAAGTTGGCTTGAAAGAGCCAACTTACTGATCTTCTATTTAAGCTTATTATTAAGTTGGCTTGAAAGAGCCAACTTACTGATCTTCTATTTAAGCTTATTATTAAGTTGGCTTGAAAGAGCCAACTTACTGATCTTCTATTTAAGCTTATTATTAAGTTGGCTTGAAAAAGCCAACTTACTGATCTACGTCTTAAGCTTATTATTATTAAGTTGGCTTGAAAAAGCCAACTTACTGTAATCCTATTTAAACTTATTATTATTAAGTTGGCTTGAAAAAGCCAACTTACTGTAATCCTATTTAAACTTATTATTATTATTATTATTCTTCTTCTTACTTGAATTTCCAAGACTAACTCCTCCTAGAGCTTTAACTCCACAAACTCCAAACTCGGGTCAGACCTTCAGACTGTTCTGACTTGGTGTGCTATATCTTTTCTAACTGATCCGACTTACGGTTTTCCTAAAAATGACAATTAAAGCTCGGAAAAATCCCATTGACTTTCATTGACGGAATGTTCAAACGAGCCAAGACATTCAAATTCCAACTGTCAAAATTCAAATTCAAACTATGGAAGCCCATTAGACTCAAAAACTCAATTAGACTCAACTGCCATTCTATGTACTATTTCTAATCCATTGAAACTCATTGAAACTCATTAAACTTTATCTATCTATCTATCTATCTATCTATCTATCTATCTATCAAACTAAATCTATCTATCTATCTATCTATCTATCTATCTATCTGTCTAACTCATTCAAACTCATCTATCTATCTATCTATCTATCTAACTCATTCAAACTAATCTATCTATCTATCTACCTATCTATCTACCTATCTATCTATCTATCTATCTGTCTAACTCATTCAAACTCATCTATCTATCTATCTATCTATCTATCTATCTATCTATCTATCTATCTATCTCATTCAAACTCATCTATCTATCTATCTACCTATCTATCTATCTATCTATCTATCTATCTATCTATCTATCTATCTATCTATCTATCTATCTATCTATCTATCTATCTATCTATCTATCTATCTCATTCAAACTCATCTATCTATCTGTCTGTCTATCTATCTATCTAACTCATTCAAACTCATCTATCTATCTATCTATCTAACTCATTCAAACTCATCTATCTATCTATCTATCTATCTATCTATCTATCTATCTATCTATCTATCTATCTATCTATCTATCTATCTATCTCATTCAAACTCATCTATCTATCTATCCATCTATCATTACTGGTAGCTGCCAAGCCACTCCCTAGCAACCAAACAGAGTACCCTAGCAACCATTTTGGAAAATCTATATCTCTGCATCAGAACATCATAGAGACATGGGGGTTGGTTTATAATGTCAAGCAGCCTTTGGAGTATCATCACTGGTAGCTGCCAAGCCACTCCCTAGCAACCAAACAGAGTACCCTAGCAACCGTTTTGCAAAATCTATATCTCTGCATCAGAACATCGTACAGACATAGGGGTTGGTTTATATTGTCAAGCAGCCTTTGGAGTATCATCATTGGTAGCTGCAAAGCCACTCCCTAGCAACCAAATAGAGTACCCTAGCAACCGTTTTGCAAAATCTATATCTCTGCATCAGAACATCGTACAGACATGGGGGTTGGTTTTTATTGTCAAGCAGCCTTTGGAGTATCATCATTGGTAGCTGCAAAGCCACTCCCTAGCAACCAAACAGAGTACCCTAGCAACCGTTTTGCAAAATCTATATCTCTGCATCAGAACATCGTACAGACATGGGGGTTGGTTTATATTGTCAAGCAGCCTTTGGAGTATCATCATTGGTAGCTGCAAAGCCACTCCCTAGCAACCAAAAAGAGTACCCTAGCAACCGTTTTGCAAAATCTATATCTCTGCATCAGAACATCGTACAGACATGGGGATTGGTTTATATTGTCAAGCAGCCTTTGGAGTATCATCACTGGTAGCTGCCTAGCCACTCCCTAGCAACCAAATAGAGTACCCTAGCAACCGTTTTGCAAAATCTATATCTCTGCATCAGAACATCGTACAGACATGGGGGTTGGTTTATATTGTCAAGCAGCCTCTGGAGTATCATCATTGGTAGCTGCCAAGCCACTCCCTAGCAACCAAACAGAGTACCCTAGCAACCGTTTTGCAAAATCTATATCTCTGCATCAGAACATCGTACAGACATGGGGGTTGGTTTATATTGTCAAGCAGCCTTTGGAGTATCATCATTGGTAGCTGCAAAGCCACTCCCTAGCAACCAAATAGAGTACCCTAGCAATGGTTTTGCAAAATCTATATCTCTGCATCAGAACATCGTACAGACATGGGGATTGGTTTATATTGTCAAGCAGCCTTTGGAGTATCATCACTGGTAGCTGCCTAGCCACTCCCTAGCAACCAAACAGAGTACCCTAGCAACCGTTTTGCAAGATCTATATCTCTGCATAAGAACATCATAGAGACATGGCAGTTGGCTCTTTTGACTCATGCTAGCAATCTGGACTTCCAACATGCTACACATGCTAGCAATGAATAGCTACATGCTAATAGTGATTAGCCTAATGTTAAATCTAACTACTAAACTAAAACTTAAACTTTTAAACTAAAAACTCTCAAACTTCACACTTTTAAAACTACTTCAAACTTTCTGGACCGGCTTTTTCAAGCCAACTTAAAGTTTGTCCTCAAACTTTTTTATCTAGTTAAGTTGGCTTGAAAAAGCCAACTTACTGATCTACTACTTAAGCTTATTATTATTATTATTATTCTTAGACTAAATTTCTAAATGCATCTCCTCCTAGACTGTTCAAGCTACAACCACCAAACTCGGACTAGACCTTCAGACTATTCTGACTTAGTGTGCTATATCTTTTCAGACTGATCAGACTTACGGTTTTCCTAAAAAAGCTGACTAAAACTTGGAAAAATCCCATTGACTTTCATTGACGGAATGTTCAAATGAGCCAAGACTATTCAAACTCCAACTGTCAAAATTCAAATTTTGACAGTTGGAGAGGCCCATCAGACTCTATTAGGTGCCATTCTATGTACTATTTCTAATCCATTGAGACTCATTCAAATTTCCATTCTATCTAATATGTCTTTATCTATCTATCTATCTATCTATCTATTTCTCTTTCTAATCTATCTATCTATCTATCTATCTATCTATCTATCTATCTATCTATCTATCTATCTATCTATTTCTCTTTCTAATCTATCTATCTATCTATCTATCTATCTATCTATCTATTTCTCTTTCTAATCTATCTATCTATCTATCTATCTATCTATTTCTCTTTCTAATCTGTCTATCTATCTATCTATTTCTCTTTCTAATCTATCCATCTATCTATCTATCTATCTATCTATCTATCTATCTATCTATCTATCTATCTATCTATCTATCAAACTAAATCTATCTATCTATCTATTTCTCTTTTTAATCTATCTATCTCTATCTATCTATCAAACTAAATCTATCTATCTATCTATCTATCTATCTATCTATCTATCTATCTATCTATCTATCTATCTATCCCTTCTCATCTATCTATCAATCTATCTTTCTTCTCATCTATCACTTTTCATCTATCTATCTATCACTTCTCATCTATCTCTCTTCTCATCTATCTCTCTTCTCATCTATCACTTCTCATCTATCTATCTATCTCTCTATCTCTCTATCTATCTATCTATCTATCTATCTATCTATCTATCTATCTATCTATTTCTCTTTCTAATCTATCTATCTATCTATCTATCCCTTCTCATCTATCTTTCTTCTCATCTATCACTTCTCATCTATCTCTCTTCTCATCTATCACTTCTCATCTATCTCTCTTCTCATCTATCACTTCTCATCTATCTCTCTATCTATCTATCTATCTATCTATCTATCTATCTACTATCAACTCTCATAGCAACCACCCAAACCAACCTAGCAACCACCCAGAACACCATGGCAACTGCATAGCAACCACACAAATCACCCTGGCATCATCCTAGCAACCAGCCTGGATACAATAGCAACCACATAGCAACACCATGGCAACCACCCCGAGTACCCTAGCAACCGCATAGCAACACCCTAGCAACCACCCCGAGTACCCTAGCAACCGCATAGCAACACACTAGCAACCACCCCGAGTACCCTAGCAACAGCATAGCAACACCTTAGCAACCACCCCGAGTACCCTAGCAACACCTTAGCAACCACCCCGAGTACCCTAGCAACACCCTAACAACCACCCCGAGTACCCTAACAACCGCATAGCAACACCCTAGCAACCACCCGAGTACCCTAGCAACCACCCCGAGTACCCTAGCAACCGCATAGCAACACCTTAGAAACCACCCCGAGTACCCTAGCAACACCTTAGCAACCACCCCGAGTACCCTAGCAACCGCATAGCAACACCTTAGCAACCACCCCGAGTACCATAGCAACCGCATAGCAACACCCTAGCAACCGCATAGCAACACCTTAGCAACCACCCCGAGTACCCTAGCAACTGCATAGCAACACCATAGCAACCAAACAGAGTGCCCTAGCAACCAATTTGCAAAATCTATATCTCTGCATCAGAACATCGTACAGACATGGGGATTGGTTTATATTGTCAAGCAGCCTTTGGAGTATCATCACTGGTAGCTGCCAAGTCACTCCCTAGCAACCAAAAAGAGTACCCTAGCAACCGTTTTGCAAAATCTATATCTCTGCATCAGTACATCGTAGAGACATGGCGGTTGGCTCTTTTGACTCATGCTAGCAATCTGGACTTCAAAATGCTAGCAGTGAATAGCTACATGCTAATAGTGATTAGCTAAGTGCTAGAGTGGGCTAAGAACATGCTAATAACTCTATAAAAACTCCATAGTATCCATCTGTGACAATTACCAATCTATCTATCTATCTAATAAAACTTAAACTTTCAAACTTCAAACTTTTAAAACTTCTTCAAACTTTCTGGCTATGCTTTTTCAAGCCAACTTAAAGTTTGTCCTCAAACTTTTTTATCTAGTTATTATTATTATTCTTCTTAGACTAAATTTCTAAATGCATCTCCTCCTAGACTGTTCAAGCTACAACCACCAAACTCGGACCAGACCTTCAGACTATTCTGACTTAGTGTGCTATATCTTTTCAGACTGATCAGACTTACGGTTTTCCTAAAAAAGCTGATCAAAACTTGGAAAAATCCCATTGACTTTCATTGACGGAATGTTCAAATGAGCCAAGACTATTCAAACTCCAACTGTCAAAATTCAAATTTTGACAGTTGGAGAGGCTCATCAGACTCCATTAGCTGCCATTCTATGTACTATTTCTAATCCATTGAGACTCATTCAAACTTCCATTCTATCTAATATGTCTTATCTATCTATCTATCTATCTATCTATCTATCTATCTATCTATCTATCTATCTATCAAACTAAATCTATCTATCTATCTATCAAACTAAATCTATCTATCTATCTATCAAACTAAATCTATCTATCTATTTCTCTTTCTAATCTATCTATCTATCAAACTAAATCTATCTATCTATCTATTTCTTTTTCTAATCTATATCAAACTAAATCTATCTATTTCTCTTTCTAATCTATCTATCAAACTAAATCTAGCTATTTCTCTATCTATCTATCACTTCTCATCTATCAATCTATCTATCTTCTCATCTATCACTTCTCATCTATCTCTCTTCTCATCTATCACTTCTCATCTATCTCTCTATCTATCATCTATCTATCAATTCATTCAAATTCATAAACTCTATCTATCTATCTATGATCAACTCTCATAGCAACCACCCAAAACAACCTAGCAACCACCCAGAACACCATGGCAACTGCATAGCAACCACACAAATCACCCTGGCATCATCCTAGCAACCAGCCTGGATACAATAGCAACCGCATAGCAACACCATGGCAACCACCCCGAGTACCCTAGCAACCGCATAGCAACACCCTAGCAACCACCCCGAGTACCCTAGCAACCGCATAGCAACACCCTAGCAACCACCCCGAGTACCCTAGCAACCGCATAGCAACACCCTAGCAACCACCCCGAGTACCCTAGCAACCGCATAGCAACACCATAGCAACCACCCCGAGTACCCTAGCAACTGCATAGCAACACCCTAGCAACCACCCCGAGTACCCTAGCAACCGCATAGCAACACCTTAGCATCCACCCCGAGTACCATAGCAACCGCATAGCAACACCCTAGCAACCACCCCGAGTATCCTAGCAACCGCATAGCAACACCTTAACAACCACCCGAGTACCCTAGCAACCGCATAGCAACACCCTAGCAACCACCCCGAGTACCCTAGCAACCGCATAGCAACACCTTAGCAACCACCCCGAGTACCCTAGCAACTGCATAGCAACACCATAGCAACTAAACAGAGTGCCCTAGCAACCAATTTGCAAAATCTATATCTCTGCATCAGAACATCGTACAGACATGGGGGTTGGTTTATATTGTCAAGCAGCCTTTGGAGTATCATCACTGGTAGCTGCCAAGTCACTCCCTAGCAACCAAACAGTACCCTAGTAACCATTTTGCAAAATCTGTATCTCTGCATCAGAACATCTTCCAGACATGGGGGTTGGTTTATATTGTCAAGCAGCCTTTGGAGTATCATCACTGGTAGCTGCCAAGCCACTCCCTAGCAACCAAACAGAGTACCCTAGCAACCGTTTTGCAAAATCTATATCTCTGCATCAGTACATCGTAGAGACATGGCGGTTGGCTCTTTTGACTCATGCTAGCAATCTGGACTTCAACATGCTAGCAGTGAATAGCTACATGCTAATAGTGATTAGCTAAGTGCTAAAGTGGGCTAAGAACATGCTAATAACTCTATAAAAACTCCATAGTATCCATCTGTGACAATTACCAATCTATCTATCTATCTAATAAAACTTAAACTTTCAAACTTCAAACTTTTAAAACTTCTTCAAACTTTCTGGCTATGCTTTTTCAAGCCAACTTAAAGTTTGTCCTCAAACTTTTTTATCTAGTTATTATTATTATTATTCTTCTTAGACTAAATTTCTAAATGCATCTCCTCCTAGACTGTTCAAGCTACAACCACCAAACTCGGACTAGACCTTCAGACTATTCTGACTTAGTGTGCTATATCTTTTCAGACTGATCAGACTCACGGTTTTCCTAAAAAAGCTGATCAAAACTTGGAAAAATCCCATTGACTTTCATTGACGGAATGTTCAAATGAGCCAAGACTATTCAAACTCCAACTGTCAAAATTCAAATTTTGACAGTTGGAGAGGCTCATCAGACTCTATTAGCTGCCATTCTATGTACTATTTCTAATCCATTGAGACTCATTCAAACTTCCATTCTATCTAATATGTCTTTATCTATCTATCTATCTATCTATCTATCTATCTATCTATTTCTCTTTCTAATCTATCTATCTATCTATCTATCTATCTATCTATCTATCTATCTATCTATCTATCTATCTATCAAACTAAATCTATCTATCTATCTATTTCTCTTTCTAATCTATCTATCTATCTATCTATCTATCAAACTAAATCTATCTATCTATCTATCTATCTATCTATCTATCTATCTATCTATCTATCTATCTATCTATCTGTCAGATCTGGTTCTGTGTTTGGTGCTCTGTGGGACTTTTATGTTGAAGTTTTCTGTCTAGTTGCTGTGTTCTGTCCTGTATCCTGTGGCCAGATTGTAGTTTTTTCCTTTTTCATTAGTCTGCTCCAGCTGTGTCAGTTTACCTTGTTTAGCTCATTAACCCCTCTGTTTAAATAGCCCTTTTATTCTCTGGTTCTCTGTCGGTCGTTGTTTGATGTCATGCAGGTGTCTGTGGTTCCCGTGTTTTCTTTGTTTTTTCTCAGTGTTATTTTGTTCCTGATTTATGCTTGAATTGTTTATTTCCATTAAATTCTCCCTGCATTTGGATCTTCACCTCTGCCTGCCGTCTGTAATTCCTCCGTTCCGTGATAGAACGACTGACCCGACCAAATGGATCCAGCAGGGAGATTAACACATCTCCGTCAAGGAGAGAACAGCACTGAGGACTATGTGCTGGAATTTATCAGGTTGGCACGTTTGACTAAGATGGATGAAGTTTGTCTGATGATCTTCTTTCGGGGGGGATTATCAGAGCCGCTCCGTTCACGCATGCCACTATGGGACCCTAACTGGACGTTGGAATGCTACATGGGTCTTGCTCTGGAACTGAGCGGCTCAGTATTGACTGAGGGAGTCGATACATTAGCACTCATGCCAGAGTCTTCAACCGTCCTGGACACCAAGTCACAGTTCCTAGTAGCTGGGATCGTTGCCGATGAAGACAATAGGGTGGTCCATAGATATTTAAGACTGGCATCGAATCTGGAGGACACACCGCTTTGTTCGGTGCGAGCGGCTGGCGTCTCTGCGATGGGGTCAAGACTGGGAACTCCATCCAAGATGGCCACAATGCCTGAGTCCGCTCCTGAGCCCGCTCCAGCCCGTGAGTCCGCTCCTGAGCCCGCTCCAGCCCGTGAGTCCGCTCCTGAGCCCGCTCCAGCCCGTGAGTCCGCTCCTGAGCCCGCTCCAGCCCGTGAGTCCGCTCCTGAGCCCGCTCCAGCCCGTGAGTCCGCTCCTGAGCCCGCTCCAGCCCGTGAGCCCGCTCCAGCCCCTGAGCCCGCTCCAGCCCGTGAGTCCGCTCCTGAGCCCGCTCCAGCCCGTGAGTCCGCTCCAGAGCCCGCTCCAGTCCGTGAGTCTGTTCCAGAGCCCGCTCCAGCCCGTGAGCCCGCTGCAGCGCCCACCGATGAGGTAGGCACAGAGCCACCACCTCACCCACATAAACGGAGGAAGAGGAGGAAGAAGGCTTCCTCCATCCCTCAAGGCCCGGAGGCCTTCCCAGAGCTCGCTGTAAGTCCGGAGGCCTTCCCAGAGCAGCTCACGGTAGACCCGGAGGCCTTCCCAGAGCAGCTCACGGTAGGCCCGGAGGCCTTCCCAGAGCCCGCTGTAGGCCCGGAGGCCTTCCCAGAGCCCGCTGTAGGCCCGGAGGCCTTCCCAGAGCCTGCTGTAGGCCTGGAGGCCACCCCAGAGGCCATTCTTGTGCCTCCAAAGCGCAATGCCCTGCCGGCGCCACCCAAGCGCCTTGCCCTGCCGGCGCCACCCAAGCGCCTTGCCCTGCCGGCGCCACCCAAGCGCCATGCCCTGCCGGCGCCACCCAAGCGCCATGCCCTGCCGGCGCCACCTAAGCGCCATGCCCTGCCGTCCCACCCAAGCGCCATGCCCTGCCGGCGCCACCCAAGCGCCATGCCCTGCCGGCGCCACCCAAGCGCCTTGCCCTGCCGGCGCCACCCAAGCGCCTTGCCCTGCCGGCGCCACCCAAGCGCCTTGCCCTGCCGGCGCCACCCAAGCGCCTTGCCCTGCCGGCGCCACCCAAGCGCCTTGCCCTGCCGGCGCCACCCAAGCGCCATGCCTTGCCGGCGCAACCCAAGCGCCTTGCCCTGCCGTCGCCACCCAAGCGCCATGCCCTGCCGGCGTCACCCAGGTTTATTGCCCTGCCAGTGCTGTCCTTGATGCTGGTCGAGCGGGCTCCACCCATTCCTCCAGTACCGCCCTGGCCATCAGCCAAGACGCCAGACCTGCCAGAACCTGCCTGGTCCATGCCTCCAGCGCCACCCTGGCCCTTAGCCAGGACAACAGACCTGCTGGAGCCTGCCTGGACTATGCCTCCAGCTCCACCCTGGCTCTCAGCCAGGACTCCAGACCAGCTGAAGCCCCCTTGGTCTGTCCCTCCAGTCCCACCCTGGTGTTCTGCCAGGACTTTAGGCCTGATGGAGCCTCCCTGGTCTGTCCCTCCGGTCCCACCCTCTGGTCCTGCTGGGGTTCCCGATTGGCCTGCGCCACCCTGGTCACCTGACCGGTCTGTTTTAGGCTGGCCTCCTGCTGAGCCTGTGCCACCCAGGCCACCTGACCAGTTTGCTCCACACTGGCCATCTGCCACCTGAACCGCCCCAGTCACCAACCTGCTTCCAATCTGCGTTCCTAACCCTCCATCCCTCCCCCGTTCCGCCACCGCTTCACCTCCCTCCAGGACCGTTTGTGGAGCGTCTGGAAGCCGCTCCTTTGAGGGGGGGGTAATGTCAGATCTGGTTCTGTGTTTGGTGCTCTGTGGGACTTTTATGTTGAAGTTTTCTGTCTAGTTGCTGTGTTCTGTCCTGTATCCTGTGGCCAGATTGTAGTTTTTTCCTTTTTCATTAGTCTGCTCCAGCTGTGTCAGTTTACCTTGTTTAGCTAATTAACCCCTCTGTATAAATAGCCCTTTTATTCTCTGGTTCTCTGTCGGTCGTTGTTTGATGTCATGCAGGTGTCTGTGGTTCCCGTGTTTTCTTTGTTTTTTCTCAGTGTTATTTTGTTCCTGATTTATGCTTGAATTGTTTATTTCCATTAAATTCTCCCTGCATTTGGATCTTCACCTCTGCCTGCCGTCTGTAATTCCTCCGTTCCGTGACACTATCTATCTATCTATTTCTAATCTATCTATCTATCTATCAAACTAAATCTATCTATCTATCCCTTCTCATCTATCTATCAATCTATCTTTCTTCTCATCTATCACTTCTCATCTATCTATCTATCTATCTATCTATCTATCTATCTATCTATCTATCATCTATCTATCTTCTCATCTATCACTTCTCATCTATCTCTCTTCTCATCTATCACTTCTCATCTATCTCTCTTCTCATCTATCACTTCTCATCTATCTCTCTCTATCTATCTATCTATCTATCTATCTATTTATCTATTTATCTTTCTAATCTATCTATCTATCTATCTATCTATCTATCTATCTATTTCTGTTTCTAATATATCTATCTCTATCTATCTATCTATCTATCTATCAAACTAAATCTATCTATCTATCCCTTCTCATCTATCTATCAATCTATCTTTCTTCTCATCTATCACTTCTCATCTATCTATCTATCAATCTATCTTCTCATCTATCACTTCTCATCTATCTCTCTTCTCATCTTTCACTTCTCATCTATCTCTCTATCTATCTATCTAACTATGATCAACTCTCATAGCAACCACCCAAAACAACCTAGCAACCACCCAGAACACCATGGCAACTGCATAGCAACCACACAAATCACCCTGGCATCATCCTAGCAACCAGCCTGGATACAATAGCAACCACATAGCAACACCATGGCAACCACCCCGAGTACCCTAGCAACCGCATAGCAACACCCTAGCAACCACCCCGAGTACCCTAGCAACCGCATAGCAACACCCTAGCAACCACCCCGAGTACCCTAGCAACCGCATAGCAACACCATAGCAACCACCCCGAGTACCCTAGCAACCGCATAGCAACACCTTAGCAACCACCCGAGTACCCTAGCAACCGCATAGCAACACCCTAGCAACCACCCAGAGTACCCTAGCAACCGCATAGCAACACCTTAGAAACCACCCCGAGTACCCTAGCAACCACCCTAGCACCCGAGTACCCTAGCAACCGCATAGCAACACCATAGCAACCACCCAGAATACCTTAGCAACCACCTAGCAACACCATAGCAACCACCCAGAGTACCATAGCAACCGCATAGAAACACCCTAGCAACCACCCCGAGTACCCTAGCAACCACATAGCAACACCTTAGCAACCACCCCGAGTACCATAGCAACCGCATAGCAACACCCTAGCAACCACCCCGAGTACCATAGCAACCGCATAGCAACACCCTAGCAACCGCATAGCAACACCTTAGCAACCACCCCGAGTACCCTAGCAACTGCATAGCAACACCATAGCAACCAAACAGAGTGCCCTAGCAACCAATTTGCAAAATCTATATCTCTGCATCAGAACATCGTACAGACATGGGGATTGGTTTATATTGTCAAGCAGCCTTTGGAGTATCATCACTGGTAGCTGCCAAGTCACTCCCTAGCAACCAAAAAGAGTACCCTAGCAACCGTTTTGCAAAATCTATATCTCTGCATCAGTACATCGTAGAGACATGGCGGTTGGCTCTTTTGACTCATGCTAGCAATCTGGACTTCAAAATGCTAGCAGTGAATAGCTACATGCTAATAGTGATTAGCTAAGTGCTAGAGTGGGCTAAGAACATGCTAATAACTCTATAAAAACTCCATAGTATCCATCTGTGACAATTACCAATCTATCTATCTATCTAATAAAACTTAAACTTTCAAACTTCAAACTTTTAAAACTTCTTCAAACTTTCTGGCTATGCTTTTTCAAGCCAACTTAAAGTTTGTCCTCAAACTTTTTTATCTAGTTATTATTATTATTCTTCTTAGACTAAATTTCTAAATGCATCTCCTCCTAGACTGTTCAAGCTACAACCACCAAACTCGGACCAGACCTTCAGACTATTCTGACTTAGTGTGCTATATCTTTTCAGACTGATCAGACTTACGGTTTTCCTAAAAAAGCTGATCAAAACTTGGAAAAATCCCATTGACTTTCATTGACGGAATGTTCAAATGAGCCAAGACTATTCAAACTCCAACTGTCAAAATTCAAATTTTGACAGTTGGAGAGGCTCATCAGACTCCATTAGCTGCCATTCTATGTACTATTTCTAATCCATTGAGACTCATTCAAACTTCCATTCTATCTAATATGTCTTATCTATCTATCTATCTATCTATCTATCTATCTATCTATCTATCTATCTATCTATCTATCTATCAAACTAAATCTATCTATCTATCTATCTATCAAACTAAATCTATCTATCTATCTATCAAACTAAATCTATCTATCTATTTCTCTTTCTAATCTATCTATCTATCAAACTAAATCTATCTATCTATCTATCTATTTCTTTTTCTAATCTATATCAAACTAAATCTATCTATTTCTCTTTCTAATCTATCTATCAAACTAAATCTAGCTATTTCTCTATCTATCTATCACTTCTCATCTATCAATCTATCTATCTTCTCATCTATCACTTCTCATCTATCTCTCTTCTCATCTATCACTTCTCATCTATCTCTCTATCTATCATCTATCTATCAATTCATTCAAATTCATAAACTCTATCTATCTATGATCAACTCTCATAGCAACCACCCAAAACAACCTAGCAACCACCCAAAACAACCTAGCAACCACCCAGAACACCATGGCAACTGCATAGCAACCACACAAATCACCCTGGCATCATCCTAGCAACCAGCCTGGATACAATAGCAACCGCATAGCAACACCATGGCAACCACCCCGAGTACCCTAGCAACCGCATAGCAACACCCTAGCAACCACCCCGAGTACCCTAGCAACCGCATAGCAACACCCTAGCAACCACCCCGAGTACCCTAGCAACCGCATAGCAACACCCTAGCAACCACCCCGAGTACCCTAGCAACCGCATAGCAACACCATAGCAACCACCCCGAGTACCCTAGCAACTGCATAGCAACACCCTAGCAACCACCCAGAGTACCCTAGCAACCGCATAGCAACACCTTAGCATCCACCCCGAGTACCATAGCAACCGCATAGCAACACCCTAGCAACCACCCCGAGTATCCTAGCAACCGCATAGCAACACCTTAACAACCACCCGAGTACCCTAGCAACCGCATAGCAACACCCTAGCAACCACCCCGAGTACCCTAGCAACCGCATAGCAACACCTTAGCAACCACCCCGAGTACCCTAGCAACTGCATAGCAACACCATAGCAACTAAACAGAGTGCCCTAGCAACCAATTTGCAAAATCTATATCTCTGCATCAGAACATCGTACAGACATGGGGGTTGGTTTATATTGTCAAGCAGCCTTTGGAGTATCATCACTGGTAGCTGCCAAGTCACTCCCTAGCAACCAAACAGTACCCTAGTAACCATTTTGCAAAATCTGTATCTCTGCATCAGAACATCTTCCAGACATGGGGGTTGGTTTATATTGTCAAGCAGCCTTTGGAGTATCATCACTGGTAGCTGCCAAGCCACTCCCTAGCAACCAAACAGAGTACCCTAGCAACCGTTTTGCAAAATCTATATCTCTGCATCAGTACATCGTAGAGACATGGCGGTTGGCTCTTTTGACTCATGCTAGCAATCTGGACTTCAACATGCTAGCAGTGAATAGCTACATGCTAATAGTGATTAGCTAAGTGCTAAAGTGGGCTAAGAACATGCTAATAACTCTATAAAAACTCCATAGTATCCATCTGTGACAATTACCAATCTATCTATCTATCTAATAAAACTTAAACTTTCAAACTTCAAACTTTTAAAACTTCTTCAAACTTTCTGGCTATGCTTTTTCAAGCCAACTTAAAGTTTGTCCTCAAACTTTTTTATCTAGTTATTATTATTATTATTCTTCTTAGACTAAATTTCTAAATGCATCTCCTCCTAGACTGTTCAAGCTACAACCACCAAACTCGGACTAGACCTTCAGACTATTCTGACTTAGTGTGCTATATCTTTTCAGACTGATCAGACTCACGGTTTTCCTAAAAAAGCTGATCAAAACTTGGAAAAATCCCATTGACTTTCATTGACGGAATGTTCAAATGAGCCAAGACTATTCAAACTCCAACTGTCAAAATTCAAATTTTGACAGTTGGAGAGGCTCATCAGACTCTATTAGCTGCCATTCTATGTACTATTTCTAATCCATTGAGACTCATTCAAACTTCCATTCTATCTAATATGTCTTTATCTATCTATCTATCTATCTATCTATCTATCTATCTATCTATCTATCTATTTCTCTTTCTAATCTATCTATCTATCTATCTATCTATCTATCTATCTATCTATCTATCTATCTATCAAACTAAATCTATCTATCTATCTATTTCTCTTTCTAATCTATCTATCTATCTATCTATCTATCAAACTAAATCTATCTATCTATCTATCTATCTATCTATCTATCTATCTATCTATCTATCTATCTATCTATCTATCTGTCAGATCTGGTTCTGTGTTTGGTGCTCTGTGGGACTTTTATGTTGAAGTTTTCTGTCTAGTTGCTGTGTTCTGTCCTGTATCCTGTGGCCAGATTGTAGTTTTTTCCTTTTTCATTAGTCTGCTCCAGCTGTGTCAGTTTACCTTGTTTAGCTCATTAACCCCTCTGTATAAATAGCCCTTTTATTCTCTGGTTCTCTGTCGGTCGTTGTTTGATGTCATGCAGGTGTCTGTGGTTCCCGTGTTTTCTTTGTTTTTTCTCAGTGTTATTTTGTTCCTGATTTATGCTTGAATTGTTTATTTCCATTAAATTCTCCCTGCATTTGGATCTTCACCTCTGCCTGCCGTCTGTAATTCCTCCGTTCCGTGATAGAACGACTGACCCGACCAAATGGATCCAGCAGGGAGATTAACACATCTCCGTCAAGGAGAGAACAGCACTGAGGACTATGTGCTGGAATTTATCAGGTTGGCACGTTTGACTAAGATGGATGAAGTTTGTCTGATGATCTTCTTTCGGGGGATTATCAGAGCCGCTCCGTTCACGCATGCCACTATGGGACCCTAACTGGACGTTGGAATGCTACATGGGTCTTGCTCTGGAACTGAGCGGCTCAGTATTGACTGAGGGAGTCGATACATTAGCACTCATGCCAGAGTCTTCAACCGTCCTGGACACCAAGTCACAGTTCCTAGTAGCTGGGATCGTTGCCGATGAAGACAATAGGGTGGTCCATAGATATTTAAGACTGGCATCGAATCTGGAGGACACACCGCTTTGTTCGGTGCGAGCGGCTGGCGTCTCTGCGATGGGGTCAAGACTGGGAACTCCATCCAAGATGGCCACAATGCCTGAGTCCGCTCCTGAGCCCGCTCCAGCCCGTGAGTCCGCTCCTGAGCCCGCTCCAGCCCGTGAGTCCGCTCCTGAGCCCGCTCCAGCCCGTGAGTCCGCTCCTGAGCCCGCTCCAGCCCGTGAGTCCGCTCCTGAGCCCGCTCCAGCCCGTGAGTCCGCTCCTGAGCCCGCTCCAGCCCGTGAGCCCGCTCCAGCCCCTGAGCCCGCTCCAGCCCGTGAGTCCGCTCCTGAGCCCGCTCCAGCCCGTGAGTCCGCTCCAGAGCCCGCTCCAGTCCGTGAGTCTGTTCCAGAGCCCGCTCCAGCCCGTGAGCCCGCTGCAGCGCCCACCGATGAGGTAGGCACAGAGCCACCACCTCACCCACATAAACGGAGGAAGAGGAGGAAGAAGGCTTCCTCCATCCCTCAAGGCCCGGAGGCCTTCCCAGAGCTCGCTGTAAGTCCGGAGGCCTTCCCAGAGCAGCTCACGGTAGACCCGGAGGCCTTCCCAGAGCAGCTCACGGTAGGCCCGGAGGCCTTCCCAGAGCCCGCTGTAGGCCCGGAGGCCTTCCCAGAGCCCGCTGTAGGCCCGGAGGCCTTCCCAGAGCCTGCTGTAGGCCTGGAGGCCACCCCAGAGGCCATTCTTGTGCCTCCAAAGCGCAATGCCCTGCCGGCGCCACCCAAGCGCCTTGCCCTGCCGGCGCCACCCAAGCGCCTTGCCCTGCCGGCGCCACCCAATCGCCTTGCCCTGCCGGCGCCACCCAAGCGCCATGCCCTGCCGGCGCCACCCAAGCGCCATGCCCTGCCGGCGCCACCTAAGCGCCATGCCCTGCCGTCCCACCCAAGCGCCATGCCCTGCCGGCGCCACCCAAGCGCCATGCCCTGCCGGCGCCACCCAAGCGCCTTGCCCTGCCGGCGCCACCCAAGCGCCTTGCCCTGCCGGCGCCACCCAAGCGCCTTGCCCTGCCGGCGCCACCCAAGCGCCTTGCCCTGCCGGCGCCACCCAAGCGCCTTGCCCTGCCGGCGCCACCCAAGCGCCATGCCTTGCCGGCGCAACCCAAGCGCCTTGCCCTGCCGTCGCCACCCAAGCGCCATGCCCTGCCGGCGTCACCCAGGTTTATTGCCCTGCCAGTGCTGTCCTTGATGCTGGTCGAGCGGGCTCCACCCATTCCTCCAGTACCGCCCTGGCCATCAGCCAAGACGCCAGACCTGCCAGAACCTGCCTGGTCCATGCCTCCAGCGCCACCCTGGCCCTTAGCCAGGACAACAGACCTGCTGGAGCCTGCCTGGACTATGCCTCCAGCTCCACCCTGGCTCTCAGCCAGGACTCCAGACCAGCTGAAGCCCCCTTGGTCTGTCCCTCCAGTCCCACCCTGGTGTTCTGCCAGGACTTTAGGCCTGATGGAGCCTCCCTGGTCTGTCCCTCCGGTCCCACCCTCTGGTCCTGCTGGGGTTCCCGATTGGCCTGCGCCACCCTGGTCACCTGACCGGTCTGTTTTAGGCTGGCCTCCTGCTGAGCCTGTGCCACCCAGGCCACCTGACCAGTTTGCTCCACACTGGCCATCTGCCACCTGAACCGCCCCAGTCACCAACCTGCTTCCAATCTGCGTTCCTAACCCTCCATCCCTCCCCCGTTCCGCCACCGCTTCACCTCCCTCCAGGACCGTTTGTGGAGCGTCTGGAAGCCGCTCCTTTGAGGGGGGTAATGTCAGATCTGGTTCTGTGTTTGGTGCTCTGTGGGACTTTTATGTTGAAGTTTTCTGTCTAGTTGCTGTGTTCTGTCCTGTATCCTGTGGCCAGATTGTAGTTTTTTCCTTTTTCATTAGTCTGCTCCAGCTGTGTCAGTTTACCTTGTTTAGCTAATTAACCCCTCTGTATAAATAGCCCTTTTATTCTCTGGTTCTCTGTCGGTCGTTGTTTGATGTCATGCAGGTGTCTGTGGTTCCCGTGTTTTCTTTGTTTTTTCTCAGTGTTATTTTGTTCCTGATTTATGCTTGAATTGTTTATTTCCATTAAATTCTCCCTGCATTTGGATCTTCACCTCTGCCTGCCGTCTGTAATTCCTCCGTTCCGTGACACTATCTATCTATCTATTTCTAATCTATCTATCTATCTATCAAACTAAATCTATCTATCTATCCCTTCTCATCTATCTATCAATCTATCTTTCTTCTCATCTATCACTTCTCATCTATCTATCTATCTATCTATCTATCTATCTATCTATCTATCTATCTATCTATCTATCTTCTCATCTATCACTTCTCATCTATCTCTCTTCTCATCTATCACTTCTCATCTATCTCTCTTCTCATCTATCACTTCTCATCTATCTCTCTCTATCTATCTATCTATCTATTTATCTATTTATCTTTCTAATCTATCTATCTATCTATCTATCTATCTATCTATCTATCTATCTATCTATTTCTGTTTCTAATATATCTATCTCTATCTATCTATCTATCTATCAAACTAAATCTATCTATCTATCCCTTCTCATCTATCTATCAATCTATCTTTCTTCTCATCTATCACTTCTCATCTATCTATCTATCAATCTATCTTCTCATCTATCACTTCTCATCTATCTCTCTTCTCATCTTTCACTTCTCATCTATCTCTCTATCTATCTATCTAACTATGATCAACTCTCATAGCAACCACCCAAAACAACCTAGCAACCACCCAGAACACCATGGCAACTGCATAGCAACCACACAAATCACCCTGGCATCATCCTAGCAACCAGCCTGGATACAATAGCAACCACATAGCAACACCATGGCAACCACCCCGAGTACCCTAGCAACCGCATAGCAACACCCTAGCAACCACCCCGAGTACCCTAGCAACCGCATAGCAACACCCTAGCAACCACCCCGAGTACCCTAGCAACCGCATAGCAACACCATAGCAACCACCCCGAGTACCCTAGCAACCGCATAGCAACACCTTAGCAACCACCCGAGTACCCTAGCAACCGCATAGCAACACCCTAGCAACCACCCAGAGTACCCTAGCAACCGCATAGCAACACCTTAGAAACCACCCCGAGTACCCTAGCAACCACCCTAGCACCCGAGTACCCTAGCAACCGCATAGCAACACCCTAGCAACCACCCAGAGTACCCTAGCAACCGCATAGCAACACCTTAGCAACCACCCAGAGTACCATAGCAACCGCATAGCAACACCCTAGCAACCACCCCGAGTACCCTAGCAACCACATAGCAACACCTTAGCAACCACCCCGAGTACCATAGCAACCGCATAGCAACACCCTAGCAACCACCTCGAGTACCCTAGCAACCGCATAGCAACACCTTAGCAACCACCCCGAGTACCCTAGCAACTACATAGCAACACCATAGCAACCAAACAGAGAGCCCTAGCAACCATTTTGCAAAATCTATATCTCTGCATCAGAACATCGTACAGACATGGGGGTTGGTTTATATTGTCAAGCAGCCTTTGGAGTATCATCATTGGTAGCTGGCAAGTCACTCCCTAGCAACCAAACAGTACCCTAGTAACCATTTTGCAAAATCTGTATCTCTGCATCAGAACATCGTCCAGACATGGGGGTTGGTTTATATTGTCAAGCAGCCTTTGGAGTATCATCACTGGTAGCTGCCAAGCCACTCCCTAGCAACCAAACAGAGTACCCTAGCAACCGTTTTGCAAAATCTATATCTCTGCATCAGTACATCGTAGAGACATGGCGGTTGGCTCTTTTCACTCATGCTAGCAATCTGGACTTCCAACATGCTAGCAGTGAATAGCTACATGCTAATAGTAATTAGCTAAGTGCTAAAGTGGGCTAAGAACATACTAATAACTCTATAAAAACTCCATAGTATCCATCTGTGACAACTACCAATCTATCTATCTATCTAATAAAACTTAAACTTTCAAACTTCAAACTTTTAAAACTTCTTCAAACTTTCTGGCTATGCTTTTTCAAGCCAACTTAAAGTTTGTCCTCAAACTTTTTTATCTAGTTATTATTATTATTCTTAGACTAAAATTTCTAAATGCATCTCCTCCTAGACTGTTCAAGCTACAACCACCAAACTCGGACTAGACCTTCAGACTGTTCTGACTCGGGTTGCTATATCTTTTCAGACTGATCAGACTCACGGTTTTCCTAAAAAAGCTGATCAAAACTTGGAAAAATCCCATTGACTTTCATTGACGGAATGTTCAAATGAGCCAAGACTATTCAAACTCCAACTGTCAAAATTCAAATTTTGACAGTTGGAGAGGCTCATCAGACTCTATTAGCTGCCATTCTATGTACTATTTCTAATCCATTGAGACTCATTCAAACTTCCATTCTATCTAATATCTATCTATCTATCTATCTATCTATCTATCTATCTATCTATCTATCTATCTATCTATTTCTCTTTCTAATCTATCTATCTATCTATCTATCTATCTATCTATCAAACTAAATCTATCTATCTATCTATCCCTTCTCATCTATCAATCAATCTATCTTTCTTCTCATCTATCACTTCTCATCTATCTATCTATCTATCTATCTATCTATCTATCTATCTATCTATCTATCTATCTATCTATCTTCTCATCTATCACTTCTCATCTATATCTCTTCTCATCTATCACTTCTCATCTATCTCTCTATCTATCTATCTATCTATGATCAACTCTCATAGCAACCACCCAAACCAACCTAGCAACCACCCAGAACACCATGGCAACTGCATAGCAACCACACAAATCACCCTGGCATCATCCTAGCAACCAGCCCGGATACAATAGCAACCACATAGCAACACCATGGCAACCACCCAGAGTACCCTAGCAACCGCATAGCAACACCCTAGCAACCACCCTGAGTACCCTAGCAACCGCACAGTAACACCTTAGCAACCACCCGAGTACCCTAGCAACCGCATAGCAACACCCTAGCAACCACCCCGAGTACCCTAGCAACCGCATAGCAACACCTTAGCAACCACCCAGAGTACCCTAGCAACACCTTAGCAACCACCCCGAGTACCCTAGCAACCGCATATGAACACCCTAGCAACCACCCCGAGTAGCCTAGCAACTGCATAGCAACACCTTAGCAACCACCCCGAGTACCCTAGAAACCGCATAGCAACACCTTAGCAACCACCCCGAGTACCCTAGCAACACCTTAGCAACCACCCCGAGTACCCTAGCAACCGCATAGCAACACCCTAGCAACCACCCCGAGTACCCTAGCAACCGCATAGCAACACCCTAGCAACCACCCCGAGTACCCTAGCAACACCTTAGCAACCACCCTGAGTACCCTAGCAACACCTTAGCAACCACCCCGAGTACCCTAGCAACCGCATAGCAACACCCTAGCAACCACCCCGAGTACCCTAGCAACCGTTTTGCAAGATCTATATCTCTGCATAAGAACATCATAGAGACATGGCAGTTGGCTCTTTTGACTCATGCTAGCAATCTGGACTTCCAACATGCTACACATGCTAGCAATGAATAGCTACATGCTAATAGTGATTAGCCTAATGTTAAATCTAACTACTAAACTAAAACTTAAACTTTTAAACTGAAAACTCTCAAACTTCACACTTTTAAAACTACTTCAAACTTTCTGGACCGGCTTTTTCAAGCCAACTTAAAGTTTGTCCTCAAACTTTTTTATCTAGTTATCATTCTTCTTCTTAGACTAAAATTTCTAAATGCATCTCCTCCTAGACTGTTCAAGCTACAACCACTAAACTCGGACTAGACCTTCAGACTGTTCTGACTCGGGTTGCTATATCTTTTCAGACTGATCAGACTCACGGTTTTCCTAAAAAAGCTGATCAAAACTTGGAAAAATCCCATTGACTTTCATTGACAGAATGTTCAAATGAGCCAAGACTATTCAAACTCCAACTGTCAAAATTCAAATTGCTTTATCTATCTATCTATCTATCTATCTATCTATCTATCTATCTATCTATCTATCTATCTATCTATCTATTTCTCTTTCTAATCTATCTATCTATCAAACTAAATCTATCTATCTATCTATCTATCTATCTATCTATCTATCTATCTATTTCTCTTTCTAATCTATCTATCTATCTATCTATCTATCTATCTATCTATCAAACTAAATCTATCTATCTATCTATCTATCTTTCTTCTCATCTATCACTTCTCATCTATCTATCTATCTATCTTCTCATCTATCACTTCTCATCTATCTCTCTTCTCATCTATCACTTCTCATCTATCTCTCTATTTATCTATCTATGATCAACTCTCATAGCAACCACCCAAAACAACCTAGCAACCACCCAAAACAACCTAGCAACCACCCAAAACAACCTAGCAACCACCCAGAACACCACCCTGATAGCAACAGACTCCGGGGCGGATCCGCCTTCAAGTCGCCAGCTCCGCTGTACGCTCAGATTCAATTCGTCAACGCGCACAGAATATGCCCCGCCTCCGCACAGCGCACTGTCAACTCGCGGACTCGTTACAGAAGCTGGGCGGATTCACTGATCGGACGCGCCTTTTTTCAACTGACGTCGTCACTGAATCCTTCTCCTCACCGTGGAAAAGCTGGAGCCGGCAGGTCGGTGAACACTAAACACGGTAAGAATAGTTAAAATATGCTTTATTTGTTCAGCTGTATCCAGTAACATTACCGTTCATTGCTTTGTTTGATGTTTTTAAAAATGACTGTGGCCAAGTTAGATCTTTATAGTGTCATTAACGTTAACGTTACTTAGATTTGAGTAAAAAAATAATTTGGCAAATAAAATTGAGTAAAACGCTATTTGGACAGAATTTCTTTATCTTTCTGGGAGGTGGGCTGATTTTAATAAGCTGTTCGGGTTTCGGTCCAATCCTAAACGCAAATTTTCACTCCTTTCCAGTAAAATAACTTAGCAAGCGAGATAAGCTAATGTTAGGCCTAACGTTACCTGTTCTTTTCACTGAACTTCTAGTTGTTTGAGTCTATTTTTTGTTTACATGAGGTAGAGAATATATGTAAAGTTGTTTCAGATCATTATTTCATATCATATTAATTCATGATTAATAAATTACCGTGTGTGTGTGTGTGTGTGTGTGCGTGTGTGTGTGTGTGTGTGTGCGTGTGTGTGTGTGTGTGTGTGTGTGTTCTGTTGCAGCATCAAGTGCCGCCAGTGTGTTTTTGGAGTATTCTTCTTTCTATTTCATCTTTCATCTGAGGAAAGTAAGATTAAAAACTGTTTTAAACTTGATTTAGCCAGTTCTTTTGTCAGATATTGATAATGGTCCACAACTACAGCTTTTAACATGTAATAAATGTGCCGTTTTAAAAGATTTATACCTATAGCTAATTGATGGGTTAAAGTTTAAAAAACCCACTTGTATCAGTAAACTTTAGTTCTGGTATACTAGTTTGTGTATTTTTGTTTACATTTGACAATTCTCCACCTCATGTAATGTTGTTTCAGATCATTATTTCATATATTAATTCATAATTAATAAGTGTGTGTGTGTGTGTGTGTGTGTGTGTGTGTGTGTGTGTGTGTGTGTGTGTGTGTGTGTGTGTTCTGTTGCAGCTTACAGCTCATTCAAGTGCCACCAGTGTGTTTTTGGAGTATTCTTCTTTCTATTTCATCTTTACCAAACGTCTGAGGAAAGTAAGATTAAAAACTGTTTTAAACTTTTAGCCAGTTATTTTGTCAAATACTGATAATGGTGCACAACTACAGCTTTTAACATGTAATAATTGTGCCATTTCAAAAAATTGGGTAAAAGTTTAAAAACCCACTTGTATCAGTAAACTTTAGTTCTAGTGTACAAGTTTGAGTCTATTTTTGTTTACATTTGACAATTCTCCACCTCATGTGATGTTGTTTCAGATCACTATTTCATATCATAGAGAGGAAGAGTCATTGCTTTGAATGCAGGCCTCACTGAGCCATCAGATTCAATCAAAATATCTTAATTTGTGTTCTGAAGATGAACGAAGGCATTACGGGTGTAGAACGACATGAAGGTGAGTAATAAATGACATTATTTTCATTTTTGGGTGAACTAACCCTTCAACTATAAGAAATTGACAAGATTTTTGTTACATTTTATATTTTATCCCATGCAACTGTTGGGGGCCATGACACAAAATGTGTCACATGGAACATCCTTTCCCGCATTCAACCAGATGGAGTCCAAGAAGTTCCTCCTGTGTAAGTAAATGTAATAAGTATTGCCTGGCTAAAAAATTTAAGCACTTTTTTTTTTTTTTTTTGCCAACACATAACTTTTTTTGTTGTTGTTCAAAATCTATGTAACAAACAAGTTCATATTGGGACTATTTTAGACTGGTTCTGGTCGGCAGCGCTGTGGAGTAGCGCAGTATCTGCGTGACGTCATAGACATAAACAGAGAGAAGTAGCTCCGGCTATAATGTTCTTCCGCAAGACGCATGCAGTTCTGTTTATTAACCGCTAGAGCACCAAAAGTCACATAGTGTACCTATAAATGTCAGATAGTACACTTTTGTTTTTAAAGCAGTGGTTATGTGGTTATTATCCTTATTAAAAAAAACAAAACAAAAAAAACTGGTAGCTTCAAAGTGAATTAATTTTTTTAATGAAAATCTGCTTGTGTATTACAGGTGCTGTGAGAAAGAACCATGTATCACGTACCGCCACTGATGAAGACATTACAAAACACACAATACGATGGTTCAGCCTGGCAGCTGATAGGGGAAGCTCAAGGAACCGTCCCACTGTGAGCACCCAACAGTAGAGTTTCAGAGTTTCATTGGCTACGTTTACATGCACCAATTTTCGTCAATCCGAATGAATTGAATCTGATTGCAGATCTGTTTACATGTCATGTACTATAAACATTGTAATCTGATTCAAATGTCCGTTTATATTTGTTTTATATACATTCTTGGCAATATTAAGAGGATTTGGTATTTCCAATGAATGTAAGCCTGTTACATACTTCTTGTTTATTATTATTACTATTAGGTTAGGCTTCTTTCATTTATTATTAAATTAATATTATAATAAATTTGCCACAATAATTTCATAGCACATCACTGCATAACTGACGTGCTCTGAGGATAATATAACTTATAAGATTAGGCTATTAGCTATCATTGAAAATGATTTAAACTTTTTTTAGGTCTTATACAATGAATTATAGGCCTATATTTAAAGTTATTAAGAATGTCAATGAAAATTAAGCGCAGCTTTACTTCAAGCACAAACCACCTGTTTAACACAAAATACTATTATTTTCATTTTTTTCACTAGCCTATATGTACGGCCACAAGAGAAATAATGGAATAAATTTAGACAGTTACATAGGCTACCGTTACCAGCATTTTATGTTGAAATTCGTCTCTGAGAATATGCTTTGTTAATGCAGCGTCAGACAGCTCTGTCACTTTATACATTCACTTTTTGTGGTGAATACTGACTGAGTTTGAGACTTTTTCATCAGCATAACTCTTGCGCAAAATTTGGACGTTGCTTCTTGTGTGATATCCACTGGCTCCCCTTCTTGTCTTAAAACAGAGGATTTCCAATATTGTGACGAAGGGATACATACGCCACTGCCTGTTGGCATACATCTTTACAACTAAAGACATGAACGTTAAATTTAAATGTGTGTCAGCATTGCACTGTTGTGCCCCAGAGGCTTCTGAATACGATTGAGAAAGTAGTTGGATTCAAGCGTTTACATGGTTATTTTTTGCTGTTTGATCGGATTAGAAAAGGAATAAACCACCCCTTCCAATCCGATCGAAATTTCATTCAGATCGATTAAGGTGTTTACATGAACGTTTTTCAATCCGATTGAGCAGTCAATCCGATTACAAATGGATTATTTGGGTGCATGTAAACGTAGCCAATGTTAACTTCAGTGTTTTGAAGTGTTCATTTAAAATCGCAACAGTTAAATAAAATAAAGAAGGTACAAGTTTATTTTTAAATGTTTTAATTGTTATTTCTATTCAAAGAATCTATTTGTTTCTATTCAAAGAATCTTCAAAAAAAATCCAGTTTCTACAAAAAAATTAAGCAGTACAACCGTTTACAACATTAATAACAAAAAAATGTTGCTCGAATATTTACTCAAGTGTTATTTTTCATTAAATAAAAAGTGTTTTTGGTACAATTTATGGTTCCATTTCATTTTCTGTAATTCTATTCAATACCTATTAATGTACATAATAAAACTATAAAAATAGTATTAGTAATTACATACTGTAAATTTTTTTTACAAACTATTTTTATAGTTTTATTGTAACTGGCTAAAGTTTTGAATGATTTCATCATGTTTTATTAATATTAATAAAGGTGAACATTAAATATTCAAGCTTTTATAGAGCAATCCAGTCTATCTGATGTTGGTCCATTAGATTTTAAATGTTTCTGTGTAGCCAGTTTTGGCCAGAATACTATTTCGAGAGTGATCTGAAAGGTATCCAGACCAAATGAACCACATAAACGGGTCCAGATCGGATCTGCAGCGGATCAGCTGCTTCATAAACGGGTCCAGATCGGATCCGCGGCGGATCAGCTGCTTCATAAACGGGTCCGGATTGGATCCGCGGCGGATCAGCTGCTTCATAAACGGGTCCAGATCGGATCCGCGGCGGATGAACTACTTTATTGGCGGACACGGGGCGGGTCTGCTCCGGATCTGAACTGGATCCACAATCCTTATCTGTTCCGGATCCGCTGCGATGTGCAAGTGGACTCCGTTCCGGACCCGTTTTGCGGATCCGTTCCGGAGCTTGTGATACCTCCGGGGCGGATCCGTTGCGGAGTCAGTTTGCTATCTGGGCATGGCAACTGCATAGCAACCACCCAGAACACCATGGCAACTGCATAGCAACCACACAAATCACCCTGGCATCATCCTAGCAACCAGCCTGGATACAATAGCAACCACATAGCAACACCATGGCAACCACCCCGATTACCCTAGCAACCACATAGCAACACCCTAGCAACCACCCCGAGTACCCTAGCAACCGCATAGCAACACCTTAGCAACCACCCGAGTACCCTAGCAACCGCATAGCAACACCCTAGCAACCACCCAGAGTACCCTAGCAACCGCATAGCAACACCCTAGCAACCAACCCCGAGTACCCTAGCAACCGCATAGCAACACCCTAGCACCCGAGTACCCTAGCAACCGCATAGCAACACCTTAGCAACCACCCTAGCACCCGAGTACCCTAGCAACCGCATAGCAACACCTTAGCAACCACCCCGACTACCCTAGCAACCGCATAGCAACACCTTAGCAACCACCCCGACTACCCTAGCAACACCTTAGCAACCACCCCGAGTACCCTAGCAACCGCATAGCAACACCCTAGTACCCTAGCAACCGCATAGCAACACCTTAGCAACCACCCCAAGTACCATAGCAACACCTTAGCAACCACCCCGAGTACCCTAGCAACACCTTAACAACCACCCCGAGTACCCTAGCAACTGCATAGCAACACCTTAGCAACCACCCCGAGTACCCTAGCAACCGCATAGCAACACCCTAGCAACCACCCCGAGTACCCTAGCAACCGCATAGCAACACCCTAGCAACCACCCTGAGTACCCTAGCAACCGCATAGCAACACCTTAGCAACCACCCCAAGTACCATAGAAACCGCATAGCAACACCTTAGCAACCACCCCGAGTACCCTAGCAACTGCATAGCAACACCATAACAACCAAACAGAGTGCCCTAGCAACCATTTTGCAAAATCTATATCTCTGCATCAGAACATCGTACAGACATGGGGGTTGGTTTATATAGTCAAGCAGCCTTTGGAGTATCATCATTGGTAGCTGGCAAGTCACTCCCTAGCAACCAAACAGTACCCTAGTAACCATTTTGCAAAATCTGTATCTCTGCATCAGAACATCGTCCAGACATGGGGGTTGGTTTATATTGTCAAGCAGCCTTTGGAGTATCATCACTGGTAGCTGCCAAGCCACTCCCTAGCAACCAAACAGAGTACCCTAGCAACCGTTTTGCAAAATCTATATCTCTGCATCAGTACATCGTAGAGACATGACGGTTGGCTCTTTTGACTCATGCTAGCAATCTGGACTTCCAACATGCTAGCAGTGAATAGCTACATGCTAATAGTGATTAGCTAAGTGCTAAAGTGGGCTAAGAACATGCTAATAACTCTATAAAAACTCCATAGTATCCATCTGTGACAACTACCAATCTATCTATCTAATAAAACTTAAACTTTCAAACTTCAAACTTTTAAAACTTCTTCAAACTTTCTGGCTATGCTTTTTCAAGCCAACTTAAAGTTTGTCCACAAACTTTTTTATCTAGTTAAGTTGGCTTGAAAAAGCCAACTTACTGATATTGTACTTAAGCTTATTAAGTTGGCTTGAAAGAGCCAACTTACTGATCTTCTATTTAAGCTTATTATTAAGTTGGCTTTGAAAAAGCCAACTTACTGATATTGTACTTAAGCTTATTAAGTTGGCTTGAAAAAGCCAACTTACTGTAATCCTATTTAAACTTATTATTATTATTCTTCTGAGACTAAAATTTCTGACTCTAACTCCTCCTAGAGCTTTAACTCCACAAACTCCAAACTCGGGTCAGACCTTCAAACTGTTCTGACTTGAGTTGCTATATCTTTTCTAACTGATCGGACTTACGGTTTTCCTAAAAATGACTATTAAAGCTCGGAAAAATCCCATTGACTTTCATTGACGGAATGTTCAAATGAGCCAAGACACTCAAACTCCAACTGTCAAAATTCAAATTTAAACTACGGAAGCCTATTGGACTCAAAAACTCAATTAGACTCAAGTGCCATTCTATGTACTATTTCTAATCCATTCAAACTCATAAACTCTCTATCTATCTATCTATCTATCTATCTATCTATCTATCTATCTATTTATCTAAACTAAATCTATCTATCAAACTAAATCTATCTATCTATCTATCAAACTAAATCTATCTATCTATCTATCTATCTATCTATCTATCTATCTATCTATCTATCTATCTATCTATCTAAACTAAATCTATCTATCAAACTAAATCTATCTATCTAAACTAAATCTATCTATCTATCTATCTCATTCAAACTCATCTATCTATCTATCTATCTATCTATCTATCTATCTATCTATCTATCTATCTATCTATCTATCTATCTAAAATGGTTTATAACATTCATACTGGGAAGCAGCCTATGGAGTATCATCACTGGTAGCTGCCAAGCCACTCCTTAGCAACCAAACAGAGTACCCTAGCAACCGTATTGCAAGATCTATATCTCTGAATCAGAACATCGTGCAGACATGGGGGTTGGTTTATATTGTCAAGTAGCCTTTGGAGTATCATCACTGGTAGCTGCCAAGCCACTCCCTAGCAACCAAACAGTACCCTAGCAACTGTTTTGCAAGATCTATATCTCTGAATCAGAACATCGTGCAGACATGGGGGTTGGTTTATATTGTCAAGTAGCCTTTGGAGTATCATCACTGGTAGCTGCCAAGCCACTCCCTAGCAACCAAACAGAGTACCCTAGCAACCGTATTGCAAGATCTATATCTCTGAATCAGAACATCGTGCAGACATGGGGGTTGGTTTATATTGTCAAGTAGCCTTTGGAGTATCATCACTGGTAGCTGCCAAGCCACTCCCTAGCAACCAAACAGAGTACCCTAGCAACCGTTTTACAAGATCTATATCTCTGCATCAGAACATAGTACAGACATGGGGGTTGGTTTATATTGTCAAGCAGCCTTTGGAGTATCATCATTGGTAGCTGCCAAGCTACTCCATAGCAACCAAATAGAGTACCCTAGCAACCTTTTGCAAGATCTATATCTCTGCATCAGAACATCGTACAGACATGGGGGTTGGTTTATATCGTCAAGCAGCCTTTGGAGTATCATCACTGGTAGCTGCCAAGCCACTCCCTAGCAACCAAACAGAGTACCCTAGCAACCATTTTGTAAAATCTATATCTCTACATCAGAACATCGTAGAGACATGGCGGTTGGCTCTTTTGACTCATGCTAGGAATCTGGACTTCCAACATGCTACACATGCTAGCAGTGAATAGCTACATGCTAATAGTGATTAGCCTAATGTTAAATCTAACTACTAAACTAAAACTTAAACTTTTAAACTGAAAACTCTCAAACTTCACACTTTTAAAACTACTTCAAACTTTCTGGACCGGCTTTTTCAAGCCAACTTAAAGTTTGTCCTCAAACTTTTTTATCTAGTTATTATTATTCTTCTTAGACTAAATTTTAAATTGTATCTCCTCCTAGACTGTTCAAGCTACAACCACCAAACTCGGACTAGACATTCAGACTGTTCTGACTCGAGTTGCTATATCTTTTCAGACTGATCCGACTTACGGTTTTCCTAAAAATGCGGATTAAACCTGGAAAAAGCTCCCATTGACTTCCATTGAAATGCCTTGGCTGATCTGAACATTCCGTCCAACTGTCAAAATTCAAATTCAAACACACAGACTCAATTTAACTGCCATTCCTATTTCTAAGCCATTTAAACTCATTCAAACTCATTCAAACTCATTCTATCTATCTATCTATCTATCTATCAAACTAAATCTATCTATCTATCTATCTATCTATCTATCTATCTATCTATCTATCTATCTATCTATCTATCAAACTTAATCTTAATCTATCTATCTATCTAACTCATTCAAACTCATCTATCTATCTATCTATCTATCTATCTATCTATCTATCTATCTATCTAACTAAATCTATCTATCTATCTATCTATCTAACTAAATCTATCTATCTATCTATCAAACTTAATCTATCTATCTATCTATCTATCTATCTATCTATCTATCTATCTATCTATCTATCAAACTTAATCTATCTATCTATCTATCTATCTATCTAACTCATTCAAACTCATCTATCTATCTATCTATCTATCTATCTATCTATCAAACTTAATCTATCTATCTATCTATCTATCTATCTATCTATCTATCTAACTCATTCAAACTCATCTATCTAACTCATTCAAACTCATCTATCTATCTATCTATATCAAACTTAATCTATCTATCTAACTCATTCAAACTCATCTATCTATCTATCTATCACTGGTAGCTGCCAAGTCACTCCCTAGCAACCAAACAGAGTACCCTAGCAACCATTTTGGAAAATCTATATCTCTGCATCAGAACATCGTACAGACATGGGGGTAGGTTTGTATTGTCAAGCAGCCTTTGGAGTATGATCATTGGTAGCTGCCAAGCCAGTCCCTAGCAACCAAACAGTACCCTAGCAACCGTTTTGCAAGATCTATATCTCAGCATCAGAACATCGTACAGACATGGGGGTTGGTTTATATTGTCAAGTAGCCTTTGGAGTATCATCACTGGTAGCTGCCAAGTCAGTCCCTAGCAACCAAACAGTACCCTAGCAACCGTTTTGCAAGATCTATATCTCGGCATCAGAACATCGTACAGACATGGGGGTTGGTTTATATTGTCAAGTAGCCTTTGGAGTATCATCACTGGTAGCTGCCAAGCCACTCCCTAGCAACCAAACAGTACCCTAGCAACCGAATTGCAAGATCTATATCTCTGAATCAGAACATCGTACAGACATGGGGGTAGGTTTGTATTGTCAAGCAGCCTTTGGAGTATCATCATTGGTAGCTGCCAAGTCACTCCCTAGCAACCAAACTGAGTACCCTAGCAACCATTTTGGTAAATCTATATCTCTGCATCAGAACATCGTACAGACATGGGGGTTGGTTTGTATTGTCAAGCAGCCTTTGGAGTATCATCATTGGTTGCTGCCAAGCCACTCCCTAGCAACAAACAGAGTACCCTAGCAACCATTTTGGAAAATCTATATCTCTGAATCAGAACATCGTACAGACATGGGGTTTGGTTTGTATTGTCAAGCAGCCTTTGGAGTATCATCATTGGTAGCTGCCAAGCCACTCCCTAGCAACAAACAGAGTACCGTAGCAACCGTATTGCAAAATCTATATCTCTGCATCAGAACATCGTACAGACATGGGGGTTGGATTGTATTGTCAAGCAGCCTTTGGAGTATCATCATTGGTAGCTGCCAAGCCACTCCCTAGCAACCAAACAGAGTACCCTAGCAACCGTTTTGCCAGATCTATATCTCTGCAGCAGAACATAGTAGAGACATGGGGGTTGGCTCTTTTGACTCATGCTAGCAATCTGGACTTCCAACATGCTAGCAGTGAATAGCTACATGCTAATGGTGATTAGCTAAGTGCTAAACTGGGCTAAGAACATGCTAATAACTCTATAAAAACTCCATAATATCCATCTGTGACAACTATCTATCTATCTATCGATCAGTCTGTTTACTTATCTAGCTATCTATCTAGCTTTTAAAACTACAATTCTAAAACAAACTATTTCAAACTGAAAAGGTTCAAACTACAAACTTTTAAAACTTCTTCAAACTTTCTGGCTATGCTTTTTCAAGCCAACTTAAAGTTTGTCTACAAACTTTTTTATCTAGTTATTCTTCTTCTTCTTAGACTAAAATTTCTAAATGCATCTCCTCCTAGACTGTTCAAGCTACAACCACCAAACTCGGACTAGACCTTAAGACTGTTCTGACTCGGGTTGCTATATCTTTTCAGACTGATCAGACTCACGGTTTTCCTAAAAAAGCTGATCAAAACTTGGAAAAATCCCATTGACTTTCATTGACGGAATGTTCAAATGAGCCAAGACTATTCAAACTCCAACTGTCAAAATTCAAATTTTGACAGTTGGAGAGGCTCATCAGACTCTATTAGCTGCCATTCTATGTACTATTTCTAATCCATTGAGACTCATTCAAACTTCCATTCTATCTAATATGTCTTTATCTATCTATCTATCTATCTATCTATCTATCTATCTATCTATCTATTTCTCTTTCTAATCTATCTATCTATCTATCAAACTAAATCTATCTATCTATCTATCTATTTCTCTTTCTAATCTATCTATCTATCTATCAAACTAAATCTATCTATCTATCTATCTATTTCTCTTTCTAATCTATCTATCTATCTATCTATCTATCTATCTATCAAACTAAATCTATCTATCTATCTATCTATCTATCTATCTATCTATCTATCTATCTATCTATCTATCTATTTCTCTTTCTAATCTATCTATCTATCTATCTATCAAACTAAATCTATCTATCTATCTATCTATCTATCTATCTATCTATCTATCAAACTAAATCTATCTATCTATCTATCTATCTATCTATCTATCTATCAAACTAAATCTATCTATCTATCTATCTATCTATCTATCTATCTATCTATCTATCTATCTATCTATCTATGTATCCCTTCTCATCTATCTATCTATCTATCAATCTATCTTTCTTCTCATCTATCACTTCTCATCTATCTATCTATCTATCTCTATCTATCTATCTTCTCATCTATCACTTCTCATCTATCTCTCTTCTCATCTATCACTTCTCATCTATCACTTCTCATCTATCTATCTCTCTATCTATCTATCTATCTATGATCAACTCTCATAGCAACCACCCAAAACAACCTAGCAACCACCCAAACCAACCTAGCAACCACCCAGAACACCATGGCAACTGCATAGCAACCACACAAATCACCCTGGCATCATCCTAGCAACCAGCCTGGATACAATAGCAACCACATAGCAACACCATGGCAACCACCCCGAGTACCCTAGCAACCGCATAGCAACACCCTAGCAACCACCCCGAGTACCCTAGCAACCGCATAGCAACACCCTAGCAACCACCCCGAGTACCATAGCAACCGCATAGCAACACCTTAGCAACCACCCGAGTACCCTAGCAACCGCATAGCAACACACCTAGCAACCACCCTGAGTACCCTAGCAACCGCATAGCAACGCCTTAGCAACCACCCTAGCACCCGAGTACCCTAGCAACCGCATATCAACACCCTAGCAACCACCCCGAGTACCCTAGCAACCGCATAGCAACACCCTAGCAACCACCCGAGTACCCTAGCATCTGCATAGCAACACCATAGCAACCAAACAGAGTACCCTAGCAACCGCATAGCAACACCTTAGCAACCACCCCGAGTACCCTAGCAACCGCATAGCAACACCTTAGCAACCACCCTGAGTACCCTAGCAACCGCATATCAACACCTTAGCAACCACCCCAAGTACCATAGCAACCGCATAGCAACACCCTAGCAAACCACCCCGAGTACCCTAGCATCTGCATAGCAACACCATAGCAACCAAACAGAGTACCCTAGCAACCGCATAGCAACACCTTAGCAACCACCCCGAGTACCCTAGCAACCGCATAGCAACACCTTAGCAACCACCCTGAGTACCCTAGCAACCGCATAGCAACACCTTAGCAACCACCGCGAGTACCATAGCAACATCCTAGCAACCACCCCGAGTACCCTAGCAACCGCATAGCAACACCCTAGCAACCACCCGAGTACCCTAGCAACCGCATAGCAACACCGTAGCAACCACCCCAAGTACCATAGCAACCGCATAGCAACACCTTAGCAACCACCCGAGTACCCTAGCAACACCTTAGCAACCACCCCGAGTACCCTAGCAACACCCTAGCAACCACCCGAGTACCCTAGCAACCGCATAGCAACACCTTAGCAACCACCCCAAGTACCATAGCAACCACATAGCAACACCTTAGCAACCACCCCGAGTACCCTAGCAACACCTTAGCAACCACCCCGAGTACCCCAGCAACCGCATAGCAACACCTTAGCAACCACCCCGAGTACCATAGCAACCGCATAGCAACACCCTAGCAACCGCATAGCAACACCCTAGCAACCACCCCGAGTACCATAGCAAAACCTTAGCAACCACCCCGAGTACCCTAGCAACTGCATAGCAACACCATAGCAACCAAACAGAGTGCCCTAGCAACCATTTTGCAAAATCTGTATCTCTGCATCAGAACATCGTACAGACATGGGGGTTGGTTTATATTGTCAAGCAGCCTTTGGAGTATCATCATTGGTAGCTGGCAAGTCACTCCCTAGCAACCAAACAGTACCCTAGTAACCATTTTGCAAAATCTGTATCTCTGCATCAGAACATCGTCCAGACATGGGGGTTGGTTTATATTGTCAAGCAGCCTTTGGAGTATCATCACTGGTAGCTGCCAAGCCACTCCCTAGCAACCAAACAGAGTACCCTAGCAACCGTTTGGAAAATCTATATCTCTGCATCAGTACATCGTAGAGACATGGCGGTTGGCTCTTTTGACTCATGCTAGCAATCTGGACTTCCAACATGCTAGCAGTGAATAGCTACATGCTAATAGTGATTAGCTAAGTGCTAAAGTGGGCTAAGAACATGCTAATAACTCTATAAAAACTCCATAGTATCCATCTGTGACAACTACCAATCTATCTATCTATCTAATAAAACTTAAACTTTCAAACTTCAAACTTTTAAAACTTCTTCAAACTTTCTGGCTATGCTTTTTCAAGCCAACTTAAAGTTTGTCCTCAAACTTTTTTATCTAGTTATTATTATTATTCTTCTGACCGAAAATTTGAACACTATCTCCTCCTAGACTGTTCAAGCTACAACCACCAAACTCAGCCCAGACCTTCAGACTGTTCTGACTCGGGTTGCTATATCTTTTCAGACTGATCCGACTTACGGTTTTCCTTTTCCTTTTCCCCCATTGACTTGCATTGAAAATCTGAACATTCCATCAACCTCCAACTGTTAAATTCAAATCAAAACAAACTGAAGCCCATTAAACTCAATGAAGCTTCCATTCTATGTACTATTACTGAGCCATTCAAACTCATAAACTAACTAACTTTCTAACTAACTATATAACTATCTATCTAACTCAAATTCAAATCTAAACAAACTGAAGCCCATTAAACTCAATGAAGCTTCCATTCAATGTACTAAGCCATTCAAACTCATTCAAACTCATAAACTAACTTTCTAACTATCTGACTAAATTACTAACCATCTAACTATCTATCTAACTAACTAACTAACTAACTAACTTACTATATCTACACACACTCACTCACACTTACTTACTCACACATTATCTAGCTTTTAAACTGCTAAACTAAAACTTAAACTATTTCAAACTACAAAAGCTTCAAACTTCAAGCTTTTAAAACTACTCCAAACCTTCTGGCTAGGCATTTTCAAGCCAACTTAAAGTTTGTCCTCGAACTTTACTCATCTAGTTTATTCTGCTATTTGTTCATGTAGGCTGAAACTAAACCCGATTTTTTTTAATGATTCACAGACATTTATCAATTCTAATTTTGTTTAATTCTAATTTAATATATTCTTGTCGGTTAGTGAAACGATGATTGCGTCAGTTGAAAGTCAGGGGGAAAAAACAGAAATGATATTGACAAGGCAACAATAATTTTCATTTAGTTTAAGTTTTTCAAAACATCCACAGAACTGCATACAGTAGCTACATTTTGCATCAGTACATTTTCCCGATAATAAAATAATTACAATGATTTCGACGAAACCATAGACTGTAAAAAAGACGAAACCCAGCACGGAGGTTATCGTGGCCATGGTGATAGTTGTCCCTGTGCGCCACCTGGTGGATAGCCTATTTTCTAATATGACTGCATTGCCTACTATATACTGCAACAAGGAATGCGTCTTCTAAATGATTGAATTTAAATGTATAAAATGTAAATAAAACATTAAAATAAGAAAAAAAGAGTGCAGTAGCCACTCATAATAGAGAATAGCCTATCATTAGCTCATATATAGATCAGTAGTAGCCCAAAGGATGTCATGCGCTTGGTAACAGATGTAGAGGCTTTTACATTTCACATTATAAAAACACAATGACAGCTTAGAAACAGACTTAATTAAATTTACTGTAGGTTTTTTAAAACATTTTTGTTTTACAAGGTTTTTTATCTGTGCATACTTCTGTGAAATATGCGTTAGGTTGCACAGAAGAAAGCCGATTTATGACATCTACTGATATAGCAGCAGAGGACTATTATTTTGTTGAACGAACTGAAGATGACGTCACTGGGTCAGATTTGATTGACCAATCGGCTGAAAGGGACGTGTAATGACCGCCCACATATGGAAAACGAGTTTTGAAGTCGTGTTTCCTTTTTCAATCCCTGACCCGAAAAAAAACGAAAATCGAGTCAAAATCTCGTTTTTCCGGTTTTTTTAACAAACGAAAAAACGGGAAACGAACGGTTTTCTCGTTTCTGCGTATTTCATTTCAAATTGGAAAACAAACTATCAAAACGGACCGTACACGGACCCCCCACACGCCCAACAACCCTAAACAAACATTAGGTGGGAAGCAATTCAGCATCCCCTTCAAGGCACTTATAGAAAGCAAGAAAAGTCTATCCATCTATCTGAATTGTGTTTTAATGTTAACATTTACATTATATAACTATAATGCCACTAAAATGTCACACTGTAGGCTAATTGTTTCGGTAGGCTACATTATATAATTATATGGTACCAATGGTTTATTAATAAAATTGTATAGTAATTTTTTTATTAAATTAAAATAACACACTCATGATCTGTGGTTCTTATTTATGTGAATATCCTGTGCCAAACTGCCAAAATGACCATAAAAGCATACTACTACTACTACTACTACTACTACTACTAATAGCCTTATTAAATAGCCTAAATGGTCCTACTTTAAATTAAGTTTTAACTACTATGTACCATTTAAATTAATAATTTGATACAATGCACTTTATTGTGTACATGTTTTACATTGTACTATATTTAAAAAAAAAATACCTTATGTAATCACAGCTGTAATTTATTTCTGTAATTACATCTATAATTACACTGTTGATCCTTCCCTTACACCTTAACCGACCCTTAAACCTAACATACCACGAAATCTGTCCCAATATCCATATTACACCTCAAAAGCAGCAAATGTGTTTACAACATGAACACAATGAGTACATTGTACCTAACTTTTTTCTCATTCTGATGTAGGCTACTATAACAAGTGACCAATAAAAAATAAAATTATAAATACTTACAAGATTTCTGTCATTGAGGGAAACGTTGGAATAACATCTATGCCCATGCATGAGACAGCGAAGGCTTTCCACTGGGAACACTCACAACCATGAGGGCATGAATTCATATGTCCGATCACACACAAAGGTGACAGCATCAACACTAACAGCACACGTATCACCATGATATAAAGAATAAATGTATTTTCTTCCGCTGGAAAACTGCTGTCTCTCCACTCGGTTTGGACCCTTAAATAGTGACACAAACAATGACGAGCAGTTTAAAAGCTTAAACTTGCTTGAGTGTGAGAGTCAACAAGTGAGTAAGAGAGCCTGTGAGTGAGGTGGACGGCTGAGGCGCCCTTGCGGTTGCTATGGGAACTGAATAGTTATATGAGACATAAAAACGTCTCTCATTTAAGCCCTACTAATAATTGCGTGTATTAGGCTATTCGTACAGGTACAGGTACAAAAATATCGAAAAATCACAAATAGTCAGGGGGAGTGTTGGATAATTGTCAATTTTCATTTCGGTTACAACATACAATGGATTATCAAAATTAAAACAACACAAAGAACATTTTTTTTCAGGAAATGATGTAGTCTAAAGAATTTATTTCTTTTGTATATAGTTAATATTTTATATATTTTATATTTCATTATATTTGTGTATAGCCAATAGGCTTTCTTAAGTGAGCAAAATATATAGGCCTAAATCCCAAAGTTGTGACAATTATATAGCCTAAGACAAATGTAAATGACAAATATGTAAATGTTCCAAATGTGTCAATTATGTGTAATATATAAGCTGCAATTTCTAAAATTCTAAACTTTTTTTGTCTTCAAACGCGGAGATCTGCGCAATCAGGGCCAATCACGCAATCATGTTTGCACCCCAGACAATAAAATAATTTTTTTAAATATATATTTTTTAAAACACATGTACTATTTTAAACAGATTATTAAAAATGTGTATAATATAATATAATATAATATAATATAATATAATATAATATAATATAATATAATATAATATAATATAATATAATATAATATAATATAATATAATATAATATAATGAACGTTCTGAAACGTAACCTGTACGACGCCGATGGCAAAACTACAACTCCCATGATTCATAGTATTTGTTGTATTCCTGTTAGGCGGCCAGTTCAAGTTGCCATAGCAGAGGATGGCGGTGTCTTACATTGATCACCTAAGATAACCATCAAACCGCTGTGTACACGGGTAGGGGTATTTTTATGTACGTTTCTTGTAGTTTTATAATTATGTGATTCGGTATTATATTATACAAACGGACAAGGCTTTGTAACATCTCAGCAAATAAAGGCTGTAAGCACAAAGCTAACTAGCTTGATAGTTCTACGTCAGTTCTCTGTGCCAAGAGGAGTGTTTACAAGATCTTTCAAAAAATTGACGATTTATTTAATTAGACCAGTGATCATCAGCCTTAAACATGTAATTAATCTTAATACTTTCTCGCTATATGTAATTACACGCGTCGAATAGCTAGGCAAACATATAATGCATGTGTCAAGATTGGAAATGTTTCTGATTTCAGTTTAGTGCTGTTGCTTATTTTCAGCCATTGGTTCATGTCAGCATGGACTCCTCCAGTGAATCTGACACCTATGACAGACCCAGGGGGCATCGATCGCGGGTCAAAGAGAGACGAATAAGGCCTGACAGCAGGTTTCCTAGGGATACGCATGTATCAGACATATCAGACAAAATTGACACTTTAGCAAACACTCTACAGGTAAGCTAACGTTTTCTATACGTGAATGTCTACTCTGTTGTTTACAGCTGGGATCACTAGGGTCTTTTGACATGCAAGCTTGTGCTTTCGTGCAGGATACAAGCCGAAATCTAAACAAAGTGGATCAGATGTTGGGACAGTATAAGGAACACACAGACGACCAAGCTGAAGCCATGGCGACGGTGAGTATTGCTACCCAGAGTTGCATAGGATTGTCTCTGATTTCGGATAAGGGTGTTGTTTTGAGTATTTGTCCTGCGTTCTAGCTGAGGGAGAGCTTAGAGGAGTCCATCCAGCATCTGCAGGGGCAGCGGCTGAGGAGGACCACCGGTGGGTGGAGCGCCTCCCTCTCCACACTGCAC
Source organism: Chanodichthys erythropterus (assembly GCF_024489055.1). Taxonomy (NCBI): domain Eukaryota; kingdom Metazoa; phylum Chordata; class Actinopteri; order Cypriniformes; family Xenocyprididae; genus Chanodichthys; species Chanodichthys erythropterus. The sequence continues at coordinate 27,458,559 of NC_090224.1, read as the reverse complement.
ACCAGTGACTTGGAAGATGGCAGCGCCTCAGGTACAGCACAGGCTATAACTTGCTTGATTAAATGAGTGGAAGCTTGTCTATACATTTATTATTATTTGTACACATTATTATTGGTAATAGTGTGTTAATGCTAATACATGATGCACAGTATATACTTCCCACCAAAACTACTAGTATATTTTCCAGGGGCTGACTTAGTGAGTCCCTAAGCAATTCCAGGTATGGGGCCCTAACACCCTTTTTTTTTTTTTTTTTGTAGCCCTATACCCTAAGTTAACATGAGAGGGGAACAACTAAGCCTAACAAATTTACACAGATTCTCACTAATAAAGCAAATAAAAATAATATAAGGAACACATTTGTAAATAAACTGTAAATCTTAATGTAATGTAATGTAATGTAATGTAACTATAGTCATCATGTTAATATATAGGGTGAGTAATTAATGACAGAATGTTCATTTTTGGGTGAACTAACCCTTTAATGTTGTGGTTATTTTTTAGCAAACAATTTACATGCATTCAGTTTAACAGCATTAAGTTAAAGGATTGGTTCACTTTAAAATGAAAATTACCCCATGATTTACTCACCCTGAAGCCATCCTAGGTGTATATGACTTTCTTCTTTCAGACGAATACAATCAGAGATATATTAATAATCACCCTGATGCTCCTAAGTTTTATAATGGCAGTGCACGGAAACCACCTTTTTGAAAATAAAGTGCATCCATCCATTATAAACATACTCCACATGGCTCCGGGGAGTAAATAAAGGCCTTCTGAAGCGAAGTGATGTATTTGTGTAAGAAAAGTATCCATATTTAACAAGTTATAAAGTAAAATATCTTCCACCAGACAAGGCTGATATTTTATGGCTGCCATATTCAACTTAGGAAGAAAGTGTAACGTTTCTTACAGTTCAAAGCGCTTATGCAACATCCTAGGCCTTCCGAAAGGCGGTCTGGTGGACATGTTATTTTACTTTATAACATGTGAAAATGTTTCTTACACAAATTCATCACTTTGCTTCAGGAGGGCTTTATTAACCCCCCGGAGCCAAGTCGAGTATGTTTATGATGGATGGATGTATTTTTTTGAGTTAAACTGGTGGTTTCCGTGCACTGCCATTATAAAGCATCAAGGTGATTATTAATATAACATTGTATTTGTCTGAAAGAAGAAATTCATAAACACATAAGATGACTTGAGGGTGAGTAAATCATGGGGTAGTTTTCAGTTTGAAGTGAGCTAATCCTTTAAAGAGGGCAAATTTGATCATTTCACTGAACTGTGCTCATGCATTTTAGACACATTATGTTCTTGCTTCCCGCATGCAATAAATGTATGCCCATGAATGAGTGGGGTAATGTCAATGGTATGACACATTTCAGAAATTTGACAAAATGACAATTTTAAATAATTAGAGCTAAATGTATTTTAATATTTTTATAAGCAAAGTTCTGCTGTTAATGACTTGCTGTAGCTCTAAACCTTCTGTTCGCGCATTTGCAGTACTAATGGAACTGTCCACTCTAACCCATGATGGGGGGCCCCGCATTCATGCAGATGTAATAATAATGTTAAAACTTTAATGGTGATATCCTGACCAAACAAAATATGATTAAAACAATGAATAGGTTATGATTTATATAGGCTTCTGGGAATTTAATGGGGCCCCTGATTCCCTGGGGCCCTTATCTCCTAATAATAACCATAAGAAAGGTTGCTTGAGTGCCATATCAGAATATTAGAATGCTTTCTGAAGGATCATAGTAGTCACTGCCACGTACACTGTGCAGATAAATTCAGTTGTCAGTTCACCATTTGGTGCTTAATTGCTTTCTGTTCACACACAGTTCAGTAAAATATGGGAGTGACAACTGCATTCTACAACCGTATTATCTCCTGAAAAATACAGGTAGTGAACACCGCATTTACAGAAATTCTATGCAGTGTAGGGCTGCACGATTAATCGCATGCTATTCTCACGCGCATTTCGTCAGTAAAGCCGGTTCCCTGATTACCGCTAAATCGCCATCACCTGTTTTTAAACGGAGCGCCTTTTAATAGACAGAGCCGTAGATCACAGACAAGCCACGCAATATCGCGTTCATTATCGCAGGCGATTCATCTGCGATATGAACGCGATATTGCGTGGCTTTTCAGTGATCTACGGCTCTGTCTATTAAATGCCGCTTCATTTGAAAGCAGGTGATGGCGATTTAGCGGTAATCAGGGAACCGGCTTTACTGACGAAATGCGCGTGAGAATAGCATGCGATTAATCGTGCAGCCCTAATGCAGTGTGTACGGAACCGAACTGAATTAGCTGTTAATGACGTTTCTTAATGTGTATCAGAGATGTTTATCTTCTGTATTTGTGGTGAAGAAATCACAGGGAAAGCAGCACGAGCACTGAGTGTTTCCAGATCTTTCTAGAAAAACAGTGAACAAGCCCATTATAAACTGAAATAAATCAAAATGTGTTATGCTGAAAATAAGGCTAAAATATTGTGACCCACGTCTGCTCACTTTAATAACTCTGTAATATAATAACTCGCTTTATGAGCCGAGCTTAAACAACACACTCAAAAACTCTTGAAATCAGTGAACATGGCAACACTGCGAGAGCCTGCTCTGTGATGAAGCCTTTACAAGCATAATCAAAACACGTCTGTCCTCTCTAGGCATGGACCGGTATGAGATTTTGATGGTATGATAACCTTGAGCAAAAATATCATGGTTTCACTGTATCACGGTATTGCAATTACATCTCTAAAATGTGTTATTTTAAAAGGTCTAGGTGTAAAAACAACTTTTTTCCCTTTGAACACAATATATTTCTAAGCAACATAGAACATTTGGAAAAGTAGTAAACATGTATTTTAGATTAAATAATTAATTAAATTAAAATTAATTAAATTAAAATTATATATAAAAAATAAATGCAGTCATTTAATGAGCCTAAACCTGCAGTTCAACAATAATTAGAACAGAAACTGAATTATTTAAAAAAAAAAAAAGAAAAAAAAAAGTTGCAGTCACTTGAGTTAAGCATATGATCAGTTAAAGAAGATATTAATAGTTATAATAAAATCAAGTGGCTGTCTATATTAATTGGTCATTGAATCATCGTCTATATTAATGGGTCATTCAAAGACTCTTTTTCATTCAGAAATGAAACAACTCTGTGCGCCTACTGCAAGTCAATTGCACAACGGTTCTGTGACAATTTGCTTTGGAAGTTTAGTTGACAGAGAAAATAACCATTCTGTATGCCATCAGTTAACTGGCCAATACTTAATATTAATTAGATAATCTCAGAGTAACCTAAAACAAAAGTTATAACTTCTGTGTATGATAACTTAATTGGGCTTCACTACCATATCACGTGCTGCCCACTGAGTCGCGTAGCATTGCCAAACAGATTTTGGTTTTAGGTGGTCAGCAATAATAAAACAGGCAGTGTGCCAAAGGTGTTGTGAGTGCAGGTGTGAAGTAAATTATTATTTCTGAGATAAAGTAGTATAATAATAATATTTCTGAGATAAACATGCGTAGGTCGCCGAATTATGGACATGCAGAAGAAAGCCTTGTCTAGGCTCTGCCTCAGTATGGTATCTGTCAAGCCATTCATTAGTCTGGCCATTTGATGAGAAAGAGATTAAATTTAGTTGCAATAAACGCGTTAAGAATCCATAGCAGTGGAGGACTATTTATTCTGCTGCACTGAACTGTGGAAGAACTGATGATGACACAGTTTAATGTTGACCAATCAGCATTCCTGCCCACATGTAGAGAACAAATATTTAGGGTTGTTTTTTCATTTTCTATCCCTGACTGAGAAATGAAAAATCAAGCCAAATTCTAGTTTTTTGTTTTGTTTGGAAAAAATTGAAAAATGAAAAAGGTGCCGTTTTTTCATTTTCCGATTTCTATTTTAAATCAAATTGTAATAATATATATATATATTATTATTTTTATTTTTTTTATTTTTTTTAATCAAATAAATTCTTGGTGAACAAGAATTTTTTTTTTCAAAAACGTGAGCATTTGGTCCGTGTACTTTTGCGTCCATTGCTTTTTCATTTTTTAACCACGTCAAGAAAAACAAAAAACGAACGGTTGTTGTATTTTTAAATACTATGGTGAATTCCAAAATTTAAATTAAAACCGAATACACAAATTTCATGTGTACAAATTAAATATTGACTTCTTTTCAGATTTTTGTTTATTACGTTTTGCATCTTTATAAACCAAAATTAAAAAAGCTGACAGAATGCAGTAAGTAGTAAAATAGTTACAGTATAAAGTAAGCAATACATTAGTTCCACATATATGTCTCTAGTTCTGTCATATCTGTCTCTATCTCCCTGTAGATTGGAGGCACTACCTCCCCACGTCCCCTTTGAGAGATTATGGGAGTGTGGACACAGGTAACAGAAGACGGTCTAGATCTGTCGCAGTGCGTTTCAGAGACTCCGCTCAAGCTGAAGAGCAGGTATGACTGCACCCCTGAGACTAATTGTATAATTTTATAGTTATTTTTATTCAACCCAAAATGTATGAATATATTTTATAACTGTGTAGTCATGCATATCTTTTTCCACTTAAATACTTCTCAAATTGTTGGATTACATCTCCATGTCAGAAATATCAGATCCAACACCGGATTATGGATCATCATCAAGATATCCCTTTTTTTTCCCCTTTCTTTTCCAGTCTGGTATCCAAAATCAGTCAGCAGTTTTTTTTTTCTTTTCTAAAATCTAAAACCCGTTAACAGCAAGTCTTGTCTGGTACCCAAAATCAGTGTTTTGTCCTGCACCCAAAAATGTAATAATAGTCTTTTATCTACCAAGGAGTTGACAGGACAAGCAAGAGACGTTATAATAAAATAGAAGTAATAAGTAAGGAATAATTGATGACGGGACATTGAATTATTAGAAAATAATGCACACCCGAGGTGGTAAGGCGGCCACTAAGTGGAGTGTCTGTTACACTTCAGGTGTCAAGTCAACTTTATTTTATATAAGTTCAAGTTCACGTTTATTTATAAAGCACATTTAAAAACAACTTGTGTTGTACCAAAGTGCTGTACAGTATTACACATGATATAAGATAATAAAACTAATACATAAGATAACATATAACAACATGCAGGGTAGGCCATAAACCACTCAATAAGAGTCTTTAAGCTAGATTTAAAAGTGTCCAAAGTGGGTGAAGACCTCACGTTCACTGGAAGCGTATTCCACAACTTAGGAGCCGCAACTGCAAAAGCTCGGTCACCCTTGGTCTTTAAGCGAGACCGAGGAACCGAGAGGAGGAATTTATTGCATGAGCGGAGAGATCTTGGAGCAGAGTAAGGGTGAAAAAGATCGGAAATGTACTGTGGAGCAAGCCCATGTAAAGCTTTATACACGTACAGCAGAACCTTGAAGTCAACTCTGTATCTGACTGGTAACCAATGTAAGGTGGACAGAACAGGAGTGATGTGTTCTCTCTTCCTAGTTCTTGTCAGAAGTCTAGCTGCCGCATTCTGAACCAATTGCAAACGGTGTGTGGAGGATTGAGGTAGACCTATGTATAGAGAATTGCAGTAGTCAAGCCGAGATGTAACAAGTGCATGAATCACTACTTCAAGGTCTTTCTTTGCGAGAAACTGTTTTAATTTGGCGATGGACCGGAGATGAAAAAAGCTTCCTTTGACAACAGAATTTATCTGCTTATCGAATAATAAGTCAGAATCAAAGATGACGCCAAGGTTCTTAACTTTGTTTTGCAATGTTAAAGACAGGGAATTCAACTGGTTTTCCATATTAGTGACAAACAAAGGTGAACCAAAAGCAATGGCCTCAGTTTTATCCCCATTTAACTTTAGGAAGTTTTCAGACAGCCACATTTTGACTTCCTCCAGACAGGAGATGAAATTTAATATAGCGCTTTTTACAATGCAGTTTGTGTCAAAGCAGCTTTACAGTGATAACTGCCAAATCATTTTGGCTGCACAGCCGCTCAAGAAGAAAATGGTGTCATTGTCCAGCTTAAGTAAATTCAGTATTGATTCATTCCTTTGTAAAAATCAATAGTTATTCATTTAGTTAATTTATCTATACATCGGCTCTGGAGAAAACAGTGATGTCATCGTCCAGCTCAGTTCAGTTCGCATACAATGATGTCAATGCAGGCAGATCAAAAACATGGTTGAATATTAAGTGTCCCCAACTAAGCAAGCCAAAGGTGACGGCAGCAAGGAACCCAAACACCAACAGGTGACAAAAAGGAGAAAAAAACCTTGGGAGAAACCAGGCTCAGTCGGCGGCCACTTCATCTTGTTTCTCTGGCCTACAGCGAACAGTGCATGATTATGATTCAGGCAGCGTTACAGGTCGTAAGTCAGATTAGGATCGCAATAGTCAAAAAATATTTAATCCAGTTCCATCTAGTTGAAGATCGGATTCATCACGCTGGTATGAAAACGGCTTGTTGAGGATCTGTGCCACTGGCTGTTGTGTTGATGAGGTCTTCACAGGGGATGGTCTAGTTGACAAAATCTCTGCTGACACTTCAGGGATGGTTTGTGGTCGTGTCTAGGCTTAGGTTCTCTATCTGATCTGGATACAGCCCGGATTTGACTGACTACGGTAGACCTCGGTATAAACAGAGAGACTAATATTAGCATAGATGCCATTCTTCTGATGTAACAAGTACATCGGATGTTATAGAAGTGTTCCCAGTTCTGGCTGACCTAATTTATGCAGCCTAACAATCCTTTAACAGATGTGAAAATTTAAATTGATAATGTGTTATGTGTATGCCAGGTTAAAGAGATGCGCTTTTAGTCTAGATTTAAACTGACAGAGTGTGTCTGCTTCCCGAACAGTTTTAGAAAGATTGTTCCAAAGTTTAGGTGCCAAATAGGAGAAGGATCTACCGCCTGCGGTTTACTTTGATATTCTAGGTATTATCAACTGGCCAGAATTCAGATCTCGATATAGACGTTAAGGACTATAATGCCTTAAAGGATTAGTCCACTTTTAAATAAACTTTTGCTGATAATTTACTCACCCCCATGTCATCCAAGATGTCCATGTCCTTCTTTCTTCAGTTGAAAAGAAATTAAGGTTTTTGATGAAAACATTCCAGGATTTTTCTCCTTATAATGGGCTTCAATGGGCACCAGATGGTTCAAGGTCCAAATGACAGTTTCAGTGCAGCTTCAATTGGTTTTAAACGATACCAGACGATGAATAAGGGTCTTATCTAGCGAAACGATCGGTCATTTTAAAAAAAAATAAAACAAGTTTACGTTTTATAAGCAGAAATGGTCACCTTGCTCTGTTCTGGGATGCGCGTTCATGACGTCACGTAATACGCAATTACGTTGAAAAGGTCACGCTTGACAGGCGGAAGTATGAGTCGGTGTTTACAACTTGAACGTGCAAACACTAACCCTGTGTCTCAATCAGCTCCCTAGTTCCCTAGGTCATGAATCAGTATATCATGAAAGTGAATGTGGCTGATTCCCTGATCAGTGCCGTGACAAAGTTACTGAACTAGGGAGCTGATTGAGACACACGGTAAGTCAAACGCCGTTTACAAAAGAAAAAGGTAAAACAACTAATGGTTCTTCCATCCTGTGTTGTCAGTGCCATCAGACTGTCATTCCCCTTCGCCATCAGAACAAAAACACCTCTTAAGGGGGGGGGGGGGGGGTGTCACACACCGGACGTGCACATTATATACGCGCGAGCTCAGTTTTGACTCGACTCCTGATAGAAGAGCTGCACAATGGGAGTGTTTTACATCAACAGGGAAACGTTACATATGCTTTAATATTTCGCACCGAGGTTAGTGTACATGGAAAATGGCACAACCGAGCAAAATGAAAGAAAAGGCTACGTTTATTATACATTTTTAGACTTTATTCAAGCTGTTAAAGTGTAAAACTAATGTATCTTGCAGCACAGGGTGAAGTCAGTATGTACATTAACGACGATTTGAGAGAAATATAATATACATTTAATGTAATACAATGTACATGGCGCCCTGTGGCACGGCAGGATTTTGAGTCATAGCTGAATGTCGCCGCCGGTGTGTACACTCATAGAAAACAATGCGTTCGAATTTTAAGGACGTGGCGCGGTGCTGAGTTTTGCGTCCGGTGTGTGACGCTGTTGCTTAGTAACGGTGGAAATCCATTTTGTCCGGTAATGCAGCGAGATGGAAACAGGGACTCACCGACTGATTCTAATGGCGGGATTGAAATGGTCCAGTCGTGGCAGCATTGAGATTCTCCCTTTGCTGGCAATGGTTGGCATTTGCCACATGTGCACCACCACGTCTGCCCGATGCTGGAGAGGTGTGTGTCGCCGCATCAGTCTCTTCCATCTGCCTAATTTCTTCCTCTGTGTATTCCGGTTCAAAAGGTAGGGCAGGATGAAAAACTCATCTTCTCCTCATCCAACATTGTTGTTTTGCCTTTTTTTGTAAACGGCATTTGACTTAGTATTTGCACGTCCAAGTTGTAAAGTTGTAAACACTGACTTGGTACTTCCGCCTTTGTCAAGCGTGACCCTTTCAAAGTAATTGCGTATTACGTGACGTCACGAATGCGCATCCGAGAACAGAGCAAGGCGAGCATTTGTGCTTATAAAACTTATTTATTTATTTATTTATTTTTTAAATGACCGATCGTTTCGCTAGATAAGACCCTTATTCATCGTCTGGTATCGTTTAAAGCCCTTTGAAGCTGCATTGAAACTGTGATTTGGACCTTGAACCGTCTGGTGCCCATTCAAGCCCATTATAAGGAGAAAAATCCTGGAATGTTTTCATCAAAAACCTTAATTTCTTTTAAACTGAAGAAAGAAGGACATGGACATCTTGGATGACATGGGGGTGAGTAAATTATCAGCAAAAGTTTATTTAAAAGTGAACTAATCCTTTAAGAGCTCGCTCAGCTACTGGGGAGCTAAACCATTTAGGGCTTTGTAAGTAATTAGCAAGATTTTAAAATCTATATGATGTTTAATAAGGAGTGCAGTGTTGACGGAACCAGGCTAATATGGTCATACTTCCTGGTTCTAGTAAGAACTCTAGCTGCTGCGTTTTGTACCAGCTGTAGTTTCTCAAGTGAGCAGGGCAACCGTCCAGTAGCATTACAGTAATCTAGACTTGAGGTGAATGCATGAACTAAATGTTACGCATTTGTCATTGAGAGCATATGTCATAGTTTAGATATATTTTTAAGATGGAAGAATGCTGTTTTACAAATGCTAGAAATGTGGCTTTCAAATGAAAGATTGGTAATCAAAGAGCACACCCAGGTTCCTAACCGACAACGAATTAACAGAGCAACCATGAAGTGTTAGACAGTATTCTAGGTTATTACGTGCAGAGGTTTTTGTCCAATAATTAGAATCCAAAAAAAGTCGGCTGTGTAGCTATTTACGTTAAATCAGGATTTAATACCTCTATTGTTTTGTCCCAATCAATTTGCAAACAAATGGAATTTTTGGCCTTGAATGTAGAAATAGCAAAGTCCCTTTTTATTGCTGTTGTTGGGTGTTACAGGCCTCCTTCAGCTTCAAAAGAGGCACTATATTCAATAAAGGATCTTTTGGCTAAATTGAGTTACACCGAACTACTCATGGCTGGAGATTTGAACTGGGACTAGCTAAATGCAAGTTCTGTTGAATTTAAAAGGTTTTGTGACTCTATTAATCTTACCCAGTTAGTCCACCTACCTACCAGGCCTAATCAAGAGTCCAGAAAAGTCCACTTTGAATTGATTTTAACAAACGTGCCTCATAAGTTCTCTTCTCTGGGTGTCTTCTGTGATGATTTAAGTGATCACTGTGTAGTTGCTGCCTGTAGAAATGTTGAAATTTCAAAATGTAAACCACACGTTGTTTCCATCATGATTTGTCAGTGGTGAAATGGGAAAACATAGGGCTACTACCAGATGTAGATGTAGCTTTGACATTTTTTAAGGAAAGTTTTAAGCAAATTGTAAAGAAATATGCCCTTTTAAGGAAATGCAGAGTGAAGGGGTGAGAAAATCCGTGGTTTTCACCAGAACTGGCAGATACCATTCATGAGTGTAACAGAGCATGGGTCAAGGCAAGAAAAACAGATTCTTCCACTGATTGGTCTGTTTTCAAACAGCTTAGAAATAAATGCACTTCTCTTAACAAAAAGGCCAAATCTGAATACTTTTTGTGTGTTACCACTGAGAACCTCAATGACCCAAAATCCCCTGAACCAGATTTGATGGAGCCTTACTTTTTGAAATAGGCAGCAGATTTTATAGCAGAGCCACTTTCAATTCTTTTTAATCTTTCAATCAAAACCAGAGAAATTCCATCAGTTTGGAAATCAGCTTTTGTTCTACCTTTATTAAAAGGAGGTGATCCAGCAGTTCTGTCTAATTATAGGCCAATATCAAATTTATGTGTTTTATCGAAAATTCTGGAATCTCTTGTTTGTGATCAGCTGAAAGTGTTCCTGTATTCAAATGACATCCTCTTTAAATTTCAATAAGGCTTCAGAAAAAAAGCACAGTACTATCACTGCTACTATGAAGGTGATAAATTATATTATTGTGGCACTCGATAAGAAACAGTTCTTCACTTTTTTAGATCTGTCAAAAGCTTTTGACACTGTCGACCATGCTGTTTTAAAGAACAGATTAATTTGCTCAGGATTGTCAGAGCATGCAGTTGCATGGTTCTCAAATTATCTGAATAACAGGACTCAATGCATTAACCCTCTGGAGTCTGAGGCTGATTTGGGGCCTGGAGAAGTTTTGACATGCCCTGACATTTGTGCTTTTTTCAGTTGTTCATAAACATATTAAACCACACATAGAAAAACTTGTGAAGAAATTAAAACTTAAACTGGGGTTTTTCTTCCGTAATAAATTGTGTTTTTCTTTTGAAGTAAAAAAACGCCTTGTCACTGCAACTTTTTTTATCTGTGCTAGATTATGGTGATCTTTTTTATATGAATGCTTCTTCATGTCTTCAAATGGTGGACATGGTTTATCATGCTTCTCTGAGGTTCGTTATTTATTATTTATTATTCGTCATTTGTATTCACGAGTGGGATGGCCTTCTCTGGCCACTTGGAGGCAGGGACATTGGTACACTTTTATTTTTAAGGCTATGCTTGGATTACTGCCTCCGTACATTTGTACTTTTATCACATAGAGAAGTGTTGACTCTTACTCCCTGCGATCAAACGATCAGCTGTTGCTCTCTGTTCCTTTTGCCCGCACTGAGTTGGGGAAGAAAGCCTTTGTCCACTCAGCTCCTTTTGCTTGGAACATGTTGAAGAAGGACTGGAAACTGACCGAGCTCTCGTCCTTAAACGTTTTTAAAACTAAGCTGAATGCAATAGAGACTGCCTCAATAATATACAATTGTTTTTCATAACCTGTGTTATTTTAATGTTTCTTTGTATGTTTATAATTGTGTAAATTCTGTTGCCTCTTGGCCAGGACTCCCTTGAAAAATAGGTTTTTAATCTCAATGGGACTCTCCTGGTTAAATAAAGGTTAAATAAAAAAAAAATATATATATATTTTTTTCAGAATTTAGTAGTAGGAAATTACTAGTCATCCAATTTTTTTATCAGCTATGAATTCTGTTAATTTTGTGAATTGGTATGTTTCATCGGGTGCAATGAAATATAGAGATGAGTATCATCAGCAGTGAAAACTAATGACATGCTTCCTAATGATATCTCCCAAAGGTAGCATATACAGAGCAACGGTCCTAGTACTGAGCCTTGTGGTACACCACACTGAACTTGTGATGTTTGTTTACTACAACAAACTGATAACGGTCAGATAAGTATGATTTGAACCATGCCAATGCAATTCCACTAATGCCAACATAATTTTCGAGTCTATTCAAAAGTGTTGTGGTCGATAGTGTCAAAAGAAGCACTAATAGAGAGATACAACCACGATCTGATGATAACAGCAAATTATTTCTAACTCTAATGAGAGCAGTCTCAGTACTATGGTACAGTCTAAATCCTGACTGGAAATCCTTGCAGATACAATTTCTTTCTGAAAAGGAACATAGTTGTGATGATACTGCCTTTTCTAGTATTTTTTGACAAAAAAGGTAGATTTGAGATCGGCCTGTAATTGACTAACTCTCTAGGATCAAGTTGTGTTTTTTTAACAAGAGGTTTAATATTAGCCAGCTTAAAAGTTTTCGGTACGTATGAATAAAGAGGAATGGTTGAGCAAACACCTCAGTTGCTGTTCACCAGAGTGAATCCATGACGTTGGAGACAAAGGAGATGGAGTGAAGATCGTGGAGCGCTGGAGAAGGTAACTTCTTAGATGAATAGCAAACAGGTAAGTGGAGCATAGAGTTAGTCTTGTATCCGCTAGGGGGAACAGACAATGAGTGTGACTGAGGTGTGTGCTTAAATAGTCTATTGCTCTATGGGTTGATCAGTGACAGGTTCAGGTGATTAATACTGAGGGGAAAGTGATCATTGTAAGGAAGTGACGGTGGAACCTGGTGTATCCGTGACACGATTAGCATTAGCCAGCACTTTTAAATTTGCTTTGATGTCAGGCACTCTGGCTCCCGGCAAACATTTGACTATGGTGGCTGGTGTCTCTATTTTCACGTTCCGTGTAATAGAGTCGCCAATAACTAGGGCACTTTCAACAGGATTCTCAGTAGGTGCATCACTGAGGTGGGAGAACCTGTTTGAAGTTCTAATCAGCATGGAACAGTGGTATTTTGCCCCACGACTGTTGTCTCACAGTCACCCAGTTGCCCTACTGCATGGGCTCTAGAGCCGGAACCAAACAATGTACAGAGTTTGATAACCTAGTCGCATCCAAAACCGTATCTACAGCCCTTGCATTCTTACTATCCTTGATAAAAGTTTGGATTTGTGTCTCTAATTCCGAAATTTTCTTTGTCAGCATGACTATTTCCCTGCATTTATGACATGTGAATCCCTCGTCGCTGACAGATAAAGCTATACTAAACACGTGACAGTGTTGGAAATCTCAGAAGCATAGACCAGGAGACTTTGGGATCTCTTGAAGCAGAAGTTACTCTTTATTGAGAAACACGCTGTGCGTCGCTGTGGTCATCCAAAATCTAACTAAGGCAGTGACTTGGTAGTTCATATACATTCAAGGGGGAGGGATAAATAGAGTAGAGGTGTGGACAATCTAAACAAAGCATGTAAATGCAGTACAGGAATCAGCCCATTCCCTACATTTCCCAGCCATGATCTAATCAGCATAAATGTGTCATTCAAATGCATAGGTGCTAATCCAATCAGTCTGACAGTATCACCCATACCTTTACATTATCATAGAGACAAAGGCACTGCTGTATCTTGAGCTTGTCCTGCCAAATGGTCAGGATGTAGGATCCGCAGATCTTAAAAAGATTCTTAAATTTGTAATTCCACAGTTCCCCCTTTGAGAGTTCTAATAACTCTCACATAATACAAATTTAAACCTTCTTAAATCCCTTCTAGAACATATGTTTGTTAACATAAGTTCCATCTTCCAGTCATGCAACTTGTAACAGCTACAGGCACATACATCTTATTCTGTGTCGTGCCCAACATTTACATAAGTGTTGTTCTTTAACTTGAGTATACTGTTGACACACATATACAATGCAGGGTGGTAACATGTTGTATAAACTACATGATGACACAGAAAAACCATGTAGCATAAGCGTGGAAGTCCTAAAAGTCCATGGCGCCTGAATATCTGTGGAGTCTGTTCCCGCTAGAGTCCATTTCCATGTTTGTCCCAAGATGATTATTTGTCGTTGTGCAACTCCGAGTTGCTCAGATGACTCCGTCATCATGAAGGTTGTTCATGGATATCTGAGGTGATGCTTTACACCAGGTGCTGCTAATTAGACGTCATGGCATATACACAAACCTGCACACTAGAAAACAAAGAAACAGCAGACCAGCAATATTCATGCATAGACTTTAGTACATTAGACCTCTGATGATCGTATAGTTTTTCTTTCTAACTCTGATCATCATAAACTTCTAGTGATCGTATAGTAGTTTTGTTCTTCTTTTTCTTAACCTAGTCTTAATCAATTTGACACCTATAGACCAGTGGGGATAAAGTACTGAGATGGGGAAACCTATGAGGAAGTCTTCACTCCAGGGTTGGCCCCCAAGTCCTTATGCACTTTGGTTCTTCCTTGGGCTCCTCACTTGTCTGTGTGTCCTATTCTCTCCCTGTAATTAAATTGCAAACTTTATTGTGCTACATCTCCATCTTCCATTGAAACATCAGTCATAGCAGACATCATAACCCATAGAGGATGTATAAGTGAATGGTGTGTGCTGTAGCATAACATTTAAGGCTGTGAGTGTACTTAACCTGTGTCCCCAAATGGTGGAAGTGATAGTCAACTTTCTTTTGTTCAGAATGAGTCTTTCAGCTTTCTTGTAAATTACTGGGGAAATTAAGCACTCACAGCCCAAATGGTTAGCATGTCAGCAAGTTGCTGCTCCAAGGGTTTGGAGAAGAGGGGAGGGGCAGTTTCAATGTAGCAAGTAGACTGAGTAGGAGCTGAGTAAAGCTGTTCATTTCTTTTACAGTCTTTTTGTTTTTCCTACACTCTTTCATCCAATGTCCAGGTTTACCACAGTAATGACAAGTGCCTTCTCTCTTAGGACATTTACGTTTCTGTCGATTCTCTGTGTTGACCTTAAAGGATGCTGCTGCAATCTTTACTCTTGTCTTGACATCTGAGTCTCTTTCCCAAATAGCTAACCTATTCAAGTTGTTTTGCAGGGTTCCATTGGACCATGTGAGGTCTAAGAAAGGCAATGCATTTCTGTATTCTGATGAAAGCCCATCAAACCACATGCGGACCAGTGGTCCATTATCCTCTAGCACCTTCTCTGGAGTGTCAACTATTCCACTGTATGCTGCCGCTGACTGACAAAATCTTTCAGTGTACTCACTTACAGTTTCATCCTTCTTCTGTACACAACTAGTGATCTTTGACCAGTCCACCTTTGGTCCAACAAGGTTCTGTAACACTCTCCGAACTCCTTCTCTCAATTCACCTTTGCTGGAATGCTGAAACTCAGAATTATTTACAGCACTTTCAAAATCATTGAATTATGACTCTTTCAGGATTTGTGACATTAGCTGTGTGACTTCAGCTAGGGACATATCATAGAGCTTCATTTTTCTGGACAACTCTGTCCTAAACTCAGAAAAGTTTCTATGCACTGATGGCAAATTCTCAGCAATTCTTTCTATGTCTTCAGGACTTATAGTGGTACTGACTGCTTGTAACTGCAGTATGGGGGTTACAGATGGAACTGTGTCAACCCCTTTTGGCCTACTCTGAGCCTTTTGTCTCGCTCCACACACTTCAACTGCATTTACATCTTTATCCATCAATCCAGTATTGCTATTATCATCTAGCCTACAGAAAGACTGTAAGTCAGGATAGCTTTCATCTGACTGTTGGTCTTTTGAGTCACATTTGGTTGAGGCTTTGTTAAGGCCCAACTTCTGAGTGAGAAGAGACACTCGAGTGTGCAACTATTTGTTCTGCTCTTCTAACTTAGCAATACATTGAATTTGGTCTTTTGCAATGGATAGAGTAAATTCTCTGTGGCAGCAGATAATGCCCTTCATATTTTTCTTCCGAAAACAAGCACCAAGTACCTTTTGCATTCTTCAATGGACCAAACTTTTTCTGGATGAATCCCAAATTTCTTTGTCAAATTCAGTCTGACTGACTCAGTCACTATTGAGTCCATGTGCTTTCCTAACAATGATTTGAACTCACTATCTGTCCATAAAGGGGTAGCTAGTCCACCTTTCTCAGTTGATGGAATTAATCTAGCATTCTTTCTCAACATTTTGTAATGTCTTTCTGGCACAACAATACACTTCAACACTTCCCTGACAGAGCAGAGGTTAACCTAGTTAATACACATGGTAATGTATTCAACCTTCTATGGCGAGCAGAGTAGAACCACCTTGCTAACACACTGTAACAGTTGTAACCTTCCCTGAATTAACAGAGGATGAACCTTCTTCTGTAGCAAAGTAGAGGATGGCTATTCTGTTAACACACCACCTTCCCTGATTAAAGAGAGGACAAACAACCTTCCCTTATAAAGCAGAGGATAAAACTTCCCTAACTTTACAGAGGATAAACCAATATTAGCATGTGATGCCAATCTTCCCTGCCTGAACAGAGGTTACCAATATTAGCACTTAATGCTAATCTTCCCTGCCTAAACAGAGGATAAACTTCATCTCTAAAAGAACATTTTAAAGGATAACTTAGTTAACCAAACCCTACAGCTGTCTGTTAATGCAGAGGATAACAACATTGTACTGGTCTTGATGGTTCTTTTGGATAGAGTATCACTCACCAACCCTTGGGTGCACAGGAAAATTCAGCCTGTATCTTCTTTTGGGTCAGATCTTTGTTGTGCTTGAAGTTCCAATCTGGATTGAGGTGAGAAGCTCTATCCGGGTCACGGCACCAAAACTGTTGGAAATCTCAGAAGCATAGACCAGGAGACTTTGGGATCTCTTGAAGCAGAAGTTACTCTTTCTTGAGAAACACGCTGTGCGTCGCTGTGGTCATCCAAAATCTAACTAAGGCAGTGACTTGGTAGTTCATATACATTCAAAGGGGAGGGATACATAGAGTAGAGGTGTGGACATTCTAAACAAAGCATGCAAATGCAGTACAGGAATCAGCCCATTCCCTACATTTCCCAGCCATGATCTAATCAGCATAAATGTGTCATTCAAATGCATAGGTGCTAATCCAATCAGTCTGACAGTATCACCCATACCTTTACATTATCATAGAGACAAAGGCACTGCTGTAGATTGAGCTTGTCCTGCCAAATGGTCAGGATGTAGGATCCGCAGATCTTCAACAGATTCTTAAATTTGTAATTCCACAACAGGCAGTGCATGTAACAATAACAGGGGAAGATGAAATTACTCACCATATTTGTAGACTGATCCGACTCACCAAAAGAAAAGAAAAAGACGGTATGCACGGATGACAAGTTAACAGGCTCCCAAAATGCTAACATGTTGTGATAGCGATTTACAACCCCATTTCCAGAAAAGTTAGGACATTTTGTAAAATGCAATAAAATCAAGAATCTGTGATTTGCTAATTCTCTTCAACCTTTATTTAACTGACAAATGTACAAAGAAAATATTTCCAATGTTGTCACTGACCAACTTGATTGTATTTTGTGTGTATAAACAAATTTTGATTTTGATGGATGCAACACACTCCAAAAAAGTTGGGACAGAGGCATGTCTACCATTGTGTCACATCCACTTTTCATTTAATTACACTTTTTAATCATTTGGGATTTGATCTCACCTGATATAAGACAGCTTCTCAACAGTTTGTGGTCATCGTTGTCTGATTCTCTTTTTCATGATGGGCCACACATTTTCAATATCAGACAGATCTGGACTGCAAGCAGGCAGTCAAGCACATCCATTCTATGGTGTAGAGTGTCTGAGAAACCACTTTGTTGTACCACGTGCAGAATGAGGCCTGGCATTGTCTTGCTTCCCAGGAAAGATGTCATGAAAACCATCCAAAATGTTCATCTTGTCAAAATCCATTGTCCATTAAACATATCCTTTTAGACTGTATTACATTTACCCCTGTGAGAAACCGTTTTTACTCTGTTGATAGTTTTGAAAAGGTTTTTAATCAAGTGAGCCCAAGCATGGTTTTAAGATTTTTAGAGGAAATAAATTTGAAACATCTTTTTTAATCTTCCTTTGATTTAATTATACTTTATTCTCGCCATGAATATAGCCTTTGAAGCTGGTATGGCGTTAAAAAAGAAAGAAAGAAAGAAAGAAAGATGTCATCTTGATGGCAGTTTATGTCTCTGTACAATTCCAATATACGCCTCCATATCAATGATTCCTTCACACATATGCGAGTCACTCATGCTGTTTGCACTGATTCACCTCCATACCATGACAGATGTTTGCTTTTGCACCTGTGGCTGATGAAAGTCTGGATGGTCACTTCCATCTTTGGAACTGCGAACTCTATGTCCATTTTTTCCAAAAACAAGCTGAACCGTGGACTCTTCTGACCACAGCACACATTTCCTCTGTTTTTTTTAGACCCTCTGAGATGAGCTCGGGCCCAGAGATCTCCGCAGCATCTCTGCACCGAAGACATATAGCTTTCTCCTTGTGTAACAGAGATTTGAGTTGCATTTCTTGATGCAGCGTCAGACTGTTAAGTGAAAACTGTTTTGCAAAGTACTCCCGGGCCAAAGTACTGTTTAATACAGTAGCATGATGGTTTCTCATCTGAGGGCTCAAAGGTCATGCACATTCAATGGAGTTCTTGTGCCTTGCCCTACACAGACTGAGTTTTCTCTGGATTCCCCGAATCTTTTCACAATATTATGGCTGATGGTGAAAGACCTAAATTCTTTGCAATCTTGCAATGGGAAATGTGAATTTTGAATAGTTTGACAATTTTCTCATGAAATTTGTCACAAAGTGGTGAGCCATGACCCATCTTTGCTTGCAAAGAAAAAGAAGCTCCCTGATTGTAGACTGCTTCAAAAGAGTTTAATTTGGATATTCTATAATCTTTTCACTTTTATTTTGTCTCTGTCCCAACATTTTTGGAGTGTGTTGCAGCCATCAAAATCTATTTTTTATATATATATATATATATATATATATATATATATATATATATATATATATATATATATATATATATATATATATTATAATATAATATATATATATTATAATATAATATATATATATTATAATATAATATATATTATAATATATATATATATATATATATATATATATATATTATAATATATATATATATATATATATATATATATATATATATATATATATATATATATATATATATATATATATATATATATATATATATATATATATATATATTATATATATTATATATATTATATATATATATATATATATATATATATATATATATATATATATATATATATATATATATATATATATATATATATATATATATATATATATATATATATATATATATATATATATATATATATATATATATATATATATATATATATATATATAATATAATATAATATAATATATATATATATTACATACATATATATACATACATATATACAAAATACAATTAGTTGGTCAGTGAAAACATTGGAAACCTTTTCTCTGTACTTTTGTCAATAAAAAAAAAAAAAAGGTTCAAGAAAATTAGCAAATGACAGACTATGGATTTTATTGCATTTTACAAAATGTCCCAACTTTTCTGGAAATGGGGTTGTAGATTAAAAGATTAAAAGCTAGCAACGTCAGATTAATGTCTTAGACAATATCAGATATATGGTGATGATAATAAAAAACAACAAGGAATGATAGTGAATAGAGATTCAATACAAAGCTATATGGAGCTACAGACACAAACCACAGACAGGAGCAATCAATCGCAGGTGTGCATTATTTCCTAATTCAATGGCCCGTTGTCAATTATTCCACTTATTCTGCAGTTACCACACCTCAAGACATTTTTCAGATGTTATATTTCAAGACATTTGTCATGTTTTTGTCCTTAAACTCATGTGTGTGGGACTAATTTCTTATGCATCTCATCCCAAGCCTCTGTTGCTAATTCCAAAATTTAATTTCAGAACTAGTAATGGAGGCTTGAGCCATTGATAGCAGACTAATACAGTAATTAATGCAGTTGACAGCGAGAGAGAGAGAGAAAGTATGAAAAATACATACATACATACACGCACACTTATATTTCCACTCAAAAACATTCATAAATTCACATAAATTTAACAAATTATTGAATAAAATTTTGTGATCCTCAGTTGAACCTTTTTTTTTTTTTTACCTCATTTGAACCTTCACAGAAACTCATAAATTTAATACCAAATCATTTTCATAATCCACTGTGAACAAAACATCATTCAAAGCCCAAATTTCAATAAATCTGTCTAATTTCAATAAATCTGTCAGTTTAAAATATGCAAACTCTACCTTAATTCTATAAGAGCCTTTAAAACCACCTCAGGATCTACTTCTCCTTTCAGTTTTCTTTTCTGCGTTAACCATATTGACATCTTTGCTCCTCCTACCACAAAATTGATTAACAAGATTTTTTTTTTCCTTTCTGATGCAATATATTTTGGTCCAAAAATGAAAAGTTTATTATTAAAAACTACCCCCAAATCTCTAACCCACCCATCTAAGATCTGAAACAGTCCTCTTAACCTTAAACAATTTAAAATCAAATGATCTATTGACTCTTCAGTGCCACAAAAAGGACATTCTTTCTCTACAGTGGGGTCAGTGTGTGCCACATGTCTGTTTTTGGCTACCGCCCAGTGAACAGCTCTCTGTTGGAGATACGCAGTGCATTTCTCTATAGGAAGTTTATACAGGGACTTCCAGCAGCCCTTAGCGGATGAGTCTGGTCCGAACAAATCTGACCACTTTGTCTCTTTGCAATCCTTAAAGGTGGGATAAGTAAAAACGCTGTTGGACATTGCTGATATTTGAAATCAACCCAAACAAACCCACCCCTCCCTCCATTGCTCCACCTTCAATTGAGTGCGAACTGAGGACACAAAAGAACCCACAAACATTTATACCCCCAATGTTTGAGCAACTCTTCTCAGTACTTTTCCATACAGGGTAAAAGTAACACACACACACACACACACACACACACACACACACACACACACACACACACACACACACACACACACACACACACACACACACACACACACACACACACACACACACACACACACACAAATGGCTCCCCTTCTGTCTTAGATTTAAATTATCCGACACCCTTGGTTCGGGAAAGCTCTCAGTTTGGGTGTCCCACCGTTACCCCCCTGGGTTTCAACAGATACTGTGTCTGTTGAGCTCAGAGAGGTGTTTTGCATAGCTGAAGCAGATATTGTCTTCTGTGTGAACTATTACGTTTTTTTCCCAACAGCATTCTCTAGCGGTCGTCAATGTGCAGTGTTTTATCTGCACAACTCTCAGTAGCTGGCCTCTGTTACACACGCAATGCGAGTGGATGTCTGTTTATCACAGCTGACGCACAACAAAATGTTTCACGAAAAATAAAGCGCAGTTGATGAACGAACAACAAAGAAGCACAAAAAATGAACGCACAGTACACAAGAGTAAATACAAAGTGTTCGTTGTTAGTCACCAACAGCACAGCAGTTCCAGACAATCAAAACCCAGAATTACTCACATGTGAAGCGGAATCAAAGCAGCCTCCATGTCTGTTTTCAGGATTTCCCGCTTAGCTCTCTCCAGCGCTGGAAAGCTTTTCTAATATAAATGTGGGTCCTAAAGCACTTCCCCAGTCATAAACCTTCATTCCAGTGATATTCTTTTGAGCTCTTTTGTATTGTGTTTTATCTCTCTTCCTGCAGTTTTTCTTCAAATCTCCCTCTTGCTCGTTCTGTCTCCTCAACAGTCATACACCCCCTAATGCTGATTGGTTACACGTTTGTTCTTGGTGTCAGCCCGACTAACTTACAGACAGAGTTTTTCAAAATTTACTCACTCCACCTTTAAGTACGTTGTAATGAGACACTTTCACACAGATGTTATATAGTGCCTTTTTTGAAACAGTCTCAAAACTTTACAGCACAGGAGTCCTGAAATTTAGAAGAGAACCTTCCTCTGGCTCTACATCCACCGCAGCTGAAATTTCCACTTGGGGAAAAAGACTCCCTCTGTTTGGTCAGGATCTTCATTTTTCTCTGAGCTTTGTCTGAAGACAGAAGATAGTGCTGAAACAATTCCATCCATTATTCTCTTTATAATCCTTATAGACTTGATGTCTGTCATGTTGCACATTTCCTCTGGACTTTTCCAGTTTGCACCATTCTTTAGGTCAATTCTTGTACAACCCACTCTTGCCATTACATTCTGTATGATCCTGGGTTCCAGTTCCTGTGCTGGTATCTGCGGGTTATTAACACTCTGAGGTCTGAGGTATTGCTGGTGATAGCACCGCGTTTTTTTTCTTACCAGTGTGAAAGAGACTCAAAATACTCTGTCAATGTTGCACATACAATTAAGAGTTATACACCATTTTAATCTGTTGAATATCTTCTTTTATTTGTATACACAAAATGTTGTGCTTTTTGTAAAATAAAGAAAACTAACATGTGTGATCTCTCGTCTCCCTCTGAAGGAAGTCCAATCTGATAGTTCTCAGAAAATGAACTAACTTAGTGAATACTAATCACAAAAAATTAGACTTATGTCTAAAGAAACGTTGAAATATCAGGTTTCAAATTGTGTAAGTCAAATAAATCGAAAACAAAAATTCTTTGTTTATGTAATCTGTATGAAAACAGAGCCATGTCAGAAGTCCATGATTCAGCTCATTATCCGCTAATGCGGCCACACCCATGGAGTCAGTGCTATTCGGACGCAAATTCTGAGGCAATACATGTATACATCGTCTCAATCGTGTATTTATTATCTTGAAAAGTGTTTATCTACATATTACAGTGATCTCTGGAAGCCTCTGTTAGTTCCTGGAATGTCACATGGCCTGTTCTTCTTTAGGAGGCATTTGTGGACTAAAGGTGCACAGAGTGCCCTCTGGCTGCAAGTATGAATTGAAAACACAATTTCCAGTGCTCACAGTGATGACAATAAATATTGAATAAATATTACTCCTCTGTATAGAAAATTGACATAAACATATGAGAATCCATCAATATTTCTCCAAATGTGCATGCTTTTAAGCATATTAAGAAATAAGTATGGATTTCTCTCTCAATAGCGTACCTTTACTTGAAGACATAATCCACTGTGTTTACATAAAAGCACAAAAATGTCAAAATGCATGAGAGTATTCGTGTTTGCATATCCGAAACCTATTTTCTTATCTGTGTTCGGCTCCGACTCGAAAAGAAATCCATCTGGGGAACAGTGTCTCTTTTCACTTTTAATAACACAGTTAAATATCAAACACTTCCCATAGTTTAGCAACAGTAGACTGCATTTTGCAAGACTCACTTATTTGGCTGATTTGGATGTTAAGTTTGGGTTTTAAGGGAAGAACAAAAGCGCACCGCTGTGAGGGAAAAGAATGTGCACTGGATGGAATGCGGCACAATAATCATTTTATCTCAACTTGTTTTCATAATTGTTGGAAGCCCCAAATATATATCAACCTGTCCACCAGATGCCTAAGATGTAATGACAATTATATTTCACCCTGCACATCTTTGGTTCAGATGTGCTGATGTGTAAGGATACACTGCAAGCAGAAACGTCGAATGTGAGACTGGATGAAGTCTAAGTGCTCATCTTTATAATCATGCTCCTTCTCCAAAGTGCTGATCACATCACACTACAGAGATGGAGAGAATTATGAAAGGGAGACTCCATTAATATATTATATTAAAGAGCACATTAACAAAATCAAACTAAAGGCTTTAAGATTCTAGATATTTTAAAATAATGAAAAAGTAAAAGAAATATACAGAATTCTTTACTATTTTAGTTTACCAATCACATTTGTGACATTGACCATGTAAACTGCTATGTGCAAAAGGTCAGATGTTAACTTTTCACTCAAACTGCCAATAATATAAATACAACACTGTTCAAAAGTTTGGGGTCAGTACTTTTTTTTTTTTTTTTGAAAATTCATATTTTTAGTCAGCAAGGATGCATTACATTCACCAACAGTGGCATTAAAGATATTTATAAGGTTGTTATAAATGCTGTTCTTTTGAAATTTCTTTTCATCGAATCCTGGAAAAAAAAATGTATCATGGTTTCCACAAACACATTAAACAGCACAACTGATTTGAACATCAATAATAATAAGAAATGTTTCTTGAGCCCTAAATCAGCATATTAAAATGATTTCTGAAGGATCATGTGACACTGAAGATTAGTAATGATAATGAAAATTCAGCTTTGTATCACAGGAATAAATTACATTTTGAAAAAAACAAAAACAAAAACAAAACATAAAACATTTTAAATTGTAATAATATTTCACAATATTACTGCTTTTACTGTATTTTAATCAAATAAATGCAACATTGGTTAGCATAAGAGACTTCTTTCAAAACCATTAAAAAAAAAAAAAAAAACTTACCACCCCCAAACTTTTGAATGGTAGTGTATAAATGCATCCAGTGTGTTTTAAATATATTTTAATTACATGTCAGGAGTAGTTTGAGGCAACAGGTGTACCTTAGTGCAGACCACCACTATAGGCAGGCCCGGGTTGTGTGTGAGTGTGTTATCTCCCAACGGCAGCAGGACACTCTCTTCCTCCGACTCAGGATTCCTTCTCTGTGGCACAGCGTCCAGATCACTTCCTCGTTCCACATACTCCTGGAACTGCTTTGTCACTGCATGCACACACAGTCACATTCTAACTGCATTTACTAAAGGTTATTTACTAACTGGAAACTCATTCATGCAAGTATAAGAAATGTCAGCACCGCCTGCAGCTATCACAGATCAAAATGCATCACCACACTAGAGCATTCCTGCAGGGTACTTATGAAATAAGGTCAATATAAGATTTTAAGAGTCAAAATGTGAAGCTTGAGTCTTAGCTCTTTTTAATGATGTATAGTTTGTCAACTGCACATCAACATTTAGGCTATATAACAAATATATTAGCCTACATGAAATGCCATAGAGGCAGGAATGTTCAGACACTTTGCATCACAGAAATACAATATAGTTTAAAGTATATTAAAATAGAAAACCATTATTTGGTTAGAGACCTAAGGCTTCTTTTTAAAAAAAAATGTGTTCAATCTTTTGACTGGTACTGTAATTTAACCCTCTGAAGTCAGAGGCTGATTTGGGGCCTGGAGTTTTGACATGCTTTTTTTTTTTTTTTTTTGATTTGTGCTTTTTTCAGTTGTTCATAAACATATTAATGACACAAGTGTCATTACTCTGTATTCAGCACAAACTAGGCTACATAATATGTGAGAAACATGTATGTACATGTTTGTGTTTTTGATGGAATAATGTTTATGCGTGGTTATTGAAAAAACAAAAAAAAACAAAACCTTAAGTCACTGAAATAAGGCCAAAAAAAAAAATAAAAATAAATCTGTGTTCACAAGACTTCTGGGTATTGGAGGTTGTAGACTAGAGTTTTTTTTTTTTCTTCAAAATTATGTAAAAAATATCCTACCTACTCCTTCATATAAAACAATATATTGATTTAGTTTTTGTAAGACACTTTTTGTCAAGAAACACAGTATGCGTGAATCATCATGAATAATGGGTCATTCTCACCTGAGAAGACAAAAGAATCACATAATAATGACCTGGAATGACTTGCATATTAGGAGGCCTTTCAGTCAGGTAGGCTGTGAAAAAACCCTCTGTGATCATGTATCAAACTCATCATGGAGTATATCAAACATACAGAAAAAACAGCAATACTGTGAAATGTTATTACAATTTAATAAATAATTATTACAATTTTAATAATTATATTATATACTTTAAAATATAATGTATTTCTGTGATGCAAAGTGTCTGAACAATTATGTTACCTCTATGGCATTTCATATAGGCTTTTAGCTTAAAAGTATGCACATTTGGATAAATATTGATGGATTCTCATATGTTTATGTAAATTTTCTATAGAGTAATATTTATTCAATATTTATTGTCATCACTATGAGCGCTGGATACTGTGTTTTCAATTCATACTTGCAGCCAGAGGGTGCTCTGTGCACATTTAGTCCACAAATTCATCAAAAGAAGAACAGGAACCAGGAACTAACAGCATGTCTTCCAGAGATCACTAACCATGGCTTTAACATCCAGATAAACACTTTTCAAGACAATAAATACACGATTGAGACGATGTATGCATGTATTGACTCAGAATTTGTGTCTGAATAGGGCTCGTTCCGTGGGCGTGGCTGCATTAGCGGATAATGAGCTGAATTACGGACTTCTGCCATGGCTCTCTTTTCATACATATTACATAAACACAGAATGTTTGTTTTCAATTTGACTTACACGATTTAAAACCTGACATTTCAACGTTTCTTTAGACATAAGTCAAATTTTTTGTCATTAGTATTCACTAAGTTACAGTTCATTATCTGAGAACTATCAGATTGGACTTTGTTCAGAGGGAGACAAGAGATCACGCATCATGTTAGTTTTCTTTATTTTACAAAAAGCACAACATTGTGTTTTTACTCTGAGTGTACACAAATAAAAGAAGACATTCTATAGTTTCAATTGATATATTACTTATGTCTCTATGACAAAAAATGACGGAGTATTTTAAGTCTGTTTTGCTGCAATGTATAAAAATTCCTGCAAAACGCGCTGGCGCGTTACCCGACTCGAGAGAGTTAAAGAGTTGAGTAGTCAATGAAGAAACATAAAGAACCTGACACATAAACCTCAAATTGACCCCAGTGGGGAAATTTTTTTTGCTAGATTTGAGGGCAATAGGAGAGTTCAAAAAATACGAACTTGGAGCATCTATTTCTCAAATTGAAGAAATAAATTGCCAATTTTAATAGCGCATTGATTGTTTGAGTACATCATTTTTATAATATTGTATGTTTCACCCCTGATACCTGATTCTAGAAGTTTAGACAGAAGACGTTCATGCCAAATTGAAACAAAGGCCTTCTGGAAAACTACAAAGCAAGCAAAATTGTTGGTTTTGTTTAGGTTAATGTATTATATTTGTTATAATTTAGAGACTACATGTCTGTATTATAATATTCACAGACACTATATTTCGATTAGAATAAAGAACTTAAGAATAAAAAAATAAAAAAATAAATAAAAATGAAAAATAAAAAAATACCATTCACATTATCGGCTTGATCAAGTTGATTCTCGAAATGAAATTTAAAGTGCTCTTCCTTTTGACGTAAATTCTTCCAGAAATATTCCTCACTTCGTCTCTAAATGATGTACATGATTCTGACTAAGCTTAATTAATTTTTTCTGAGCTGATGCAGGTGTTCACTCTCTGTTGCATTGATCGCCTCAGAATTTGCATTTGAATAGAGTGTGAGCTCCGTGGGCATAATGAGATGACTCGTGAACGACTGACATCTCTGTTTTCAAACAGATGAAAACAGAAAAAAAGCAAGTAAAAGCGCAGATGACTTAACCGACTCCAGAGTGTTAACCATAACAAAACTAAAGTACTAACATTCCAGAAAAGACCTAGATGTCAGGGAAAGAGACACAATTTCACCCTTGGTATGACCAAAATTGATCATGCAACAAGCTACACTTACCTCGGGCTGAAAATTAGTGCAACTTGAAAGCTAAATTTGGCCATGAATGAACTGAAAGAGAAAGCAAGAAGGGCGTTCTATGCCATCAAAAATCAATTCAAATTGAAATACCAATCAGAATCTGACTCAAAATATTCTAATCAGTCATAGAACCTATTGCACTATATGGCAGTGAAGTTTGGGGCCCTCTTCTAAACCACAAATTTGACAAATGGGACAAAAACTCAACAGAACCCTGCATGCAGAGTTCAGTAAGAGTATCCTGAGAGTACAGAGGAGCACACCAAACAACGCATGACACCTCTTATTCCATCTTTGAAGGCAGGAGAAGGACTGTGTCTGAGATGGGACGTAAGTAGTCCTTTGGTATTCCGTTTTTTTTTTTTTTTTTTTGTCTTCAACCTTCCTGACTCTTCCATCGTTTCCTGGGAAACTCTTTTGTATAATGCCCATGGGCCAGTAATTTCTTTTAACTTGGCTTTTCTTGAGCAGGACTACGTCTCCATGTTGAAGGTTACGTTCCTCTCTTTGCCACTTTCTGCAATTTTGAAGAGTGTTTAGATACTCCCTTCTCCAAGAGGTGTTGGCTAAACTTTGATCTTGTCTCCACTGGCAGATGTAGTGGTCCCTTTCATTTAATTTGCCATTTAGAGGTGGAAGTGTGCCAGTCTTTTGTGTGAGAAGTGTTGCTGGAGTTAGGATGAGTAGATTGTTTGGATCTGTTGATGCTGGTATTAATAGACGAGCATTTGTGTTCCAAATCTTCCTGAAGCAGTGTTTTTAAATCGGCCATCGCTAAATAAATCGTTATTTTGTTTTTTTTTGGCGCACCAAAAATATTCTTGTCGCTTTATAATGTTAATATTGAACCTCTGTACTCACATGAACCGATTTAAATATGTTTTTAGTACCTTTATGGATCTTGAGAGAGGAAGTGTCATCCCTATGGAGGCCTCACGGAGCCATCGGATGTTGGCATTTATGATGGTGTTTTTTTGTTTTTTTTTAATTCATTTTGGATGCATTTTTGCCCCAAGCCCCCATTAATTTCCGACCTTGCTTATAATAATCCACATGTATAAGTATTTCCAGTTAATTTGGCCTGAACATCAGCAGCATGAGACGGTCTGGTAAGTGCGTCATAACCGTTTAACCTTGTGCAATCTTTGAAGTGTAGTGCGTCACATGTCTTTTGCACTTGCTCTGCTGTGCTGACTGAAGCAAAGTCTTTGAGTGAAAGCATGAAAAGTAGCTGATTCCAGTACGAAACATAACAGTTGTTCAGTGTAGATGCATTTTGCTAGATGTACATTTTATTTCAATTGTTTTATAGATCTATTCATGAGAATCGATAGGGTCACTGTCACCTTTGCACCTAAATATTTCTTCACAGTCGCACCTAGTTATTTTCAGTCGCAAATGCAATTTCTAGTATTGCATTAGTATTGCGTCTCCATTCCCTCCTTCAGGAAATGAGGGTTACCTTTGTAACCAAGACGTTCCCATTCAGTTGGTCACGTTCGACATACGTTGGACAGACCGACGAATAGGAATTCCTACCAAAGCGCCACAGGAGCTGCCCTCTTCCAACGCTCTGTTGTAAGCCACCTGAACCCCCTTGCCCAAGGACGGTGGGACGATGAGAGGTGGGTTTTCACAGAGGGAAAGACACAGGCTTCGTTTAGGAGCAAACGTGGAACTAGACATATGGGATCCCTGTAGGGTCACACATACTGTACCCAGCCTAAACCCGGTTCTCAAGGATGCAACAGAGTATAGGCCTGGCGCCAGATGCTCCGCCATGTCAGCCGCCGAAGGGAGATTGGAGGACTCAACAGGGTCTGCCTTGTAGAGACTCTCTGGAGTAAAAGAGCATGTAAATGCAGCAAGCTGACACTAAGCCGGGGCCTCTTCGTGCCTCTGACATGAGGTGAGAACACGGGAGGAGACCGGCTCGACACAAAGGTTATAGAATCTAGCGAACATGTTAGGTGTCGCCCAGCTCGCAGCTCTACAAATGTCTTTCAGCAAGGCTCCACGAGCCAGCACCCAGGAGGATGCAACACCTCTCGTGGAGTGAGAATGCAACCTGAGCGGGCAGGGCACGCCTTGAGCTTGGTAAGCCAAGGCGATGTTGTGACTTTCCAGTGGGCCATCCTCTGCTTGGAGACAGCCTTTCCCTTCTGCTGGCCTTCGTAACAGACAAAGAGCTGGTCTGAGGTCCTGAAGGTTTGAGTTCTGTCTATGTACAGTCGCAAAGCGCGAACTGGACAGAGCAAAGCCAGGGCTGGGTCTGCCTCCTCTGGAGGCAGCGCTTACAGGCTCACTATCTGGTCCCGGAAGGGAGTGGTAGGAACCTTGGGCACATAGCCAGGCCGGGGTCTCAGTATCACGTGGCCATCATCCGGCCCAAACTCTAGGCACAATTCGTCGACCGAAAATGCCTGCAGGTTCCCTTACCCTCTTGATGGAGGCCAATGCAACCAACAGTAAAGTTTTCATAGACAGAATCTTTAAGTCTGCTGACTGCAAAGGCTCAAAGGGAGCATTCTAGAATGCTCGAAGCACCAGAGCAAGGTCCCAAGAGGGCAACCTGATGACCAGATCGTGCTTACCAACAGACTTGCCTTCAATGTGGTCGTTGTAGTGATTTTTTGGATTAGACTCACATGAGGGCACCACAAATGTAGTGATTTTGGTCTTAAATATTAATATTAATATTTTGTATTAATATTAATATTGAGTCAGATGATTCCTTCCAATATTTCGAGGCACCAGTCAGGATTCCCACCTTGACAATAAAGAACAAATCATGAAAGATTGTTAACTGAATTAATATTTTATAAATTGGAGGAAGTTTATCATCTGACCAATCTGAAGGATTTAGTGTGATTTGGGCGAGCTTGTAGAGCCACTGATTTTCAACACAAGAATGACACAGTTTGCAATAAAATGAATTTATTAACAAAAAGATATACAAGGGTAAAATATCACACTCACTAAATACTACAAAGGTAAATGACTAAACTACTAAGGAAAAATGACTAAACTACTAAGACAATTGAATCAATAATCAAACAGAAACTACAAACTACAACACAAATGGATGTTAACAAAACTGAATGCCAAGTAGATGAGCAACGAATTGGACGAAGCAATGAATGGGTAATTAGCAGTCTATGAGGGGGTCAATTGTGGTCTTTCTGGATGCTGGTATTAAAAATAAGTAAATAAGCATTTACTCTGAATACAGATAACGTGTCTAATGTATCTATCTGTGTACGCTGACCCTACAAAAACAGTCTCTACACAAATAACAATCTCATTTAGCAACAACCTATTGCCAAGGCTTTTGGAAAAGGTTTGGTTAGCTTATATTTACGTTTCACTTGGTCGGGTGATCAGTCTGGTATCCTTCCATGTGCAGTGGGAGACTGGATTGCTTTCCAACAGCTGCAGAGCTGCACTGAGTGCTGGAGGTCTTTGTGTAATCCAGAGAACTGTAGGTCAGATGGTGGTCAGTCCGTAGGATCTTCTGTAGGTTGGAGGTACTTGGGTTATGCAGGTCAGGAGTCAAAGTCCTCTGCAGAAGCACTTTGGCTGCTTGATCCGTGCGGTGAAAGGTTTACTCGCAAAAGTCTCACCTTGGTCGTGCTGTTGTTCTTCCCTCGTCAGGTCAGAAACTCAGAACAAGGGTCTGTTCACTTGGGAAAACTTTTATTCCTTTTCGTTGGGGAGGGGATTACTAATTCCCACCTTTCCTGATGTGGTGATGTGATTGGGTCACAGCATTCCAGGTGTCAAGGTGTCAACAAGTTTCACAGGATGAAAGGTGGGTGTGTTAAGGGACTAACACGCCCACCTTTCATCCTGTGAAACTTGTTGAATTGTTCCAAAATACACAGTTAAATAAGACAATGTCTTTAGGACCTTGGAAATGCTTTATTTCTTTTTCAAACCTTTCTCAAAGGTATCACACTTCTGTCTCAGTGGGTGTAGTTGCATTGGCTTTTATTCCAGAAGTGGTTTACACTGTGTGCACAGTTTCCTGGATGAGTACAAGGACACATAGGACATGTTCCTTACAGTATTCCTGTCCATTTTTGGGGATTTCAAGCCAGTATGTTTAGAAAATGTTTTCCTTGGTGTGCTCTAGCCAGAACCGGTTTGGCAGCCCTAGGAGTCCATGGTCATTCGCCCCTTGAACTCAGGCATGGAAGCCTGAGGTGAACAAGGGTAACTCGTGATGAGATTAGCCTATCGTCAATGGGCCGTTGATGTCATCTTTCCTGTCTCCCACCTTTGGCAGTCCTGATTACAGTAGTCATTTACTTGTCGTTGAGGGTCCTATCACATTCTTTTGATTAATCAAAGTGGGACAAAAGAATGTCTGTTGTGAAGCTCTGGTGCCATCATGTCTGTTGTTTAGGGGTGTGATTCTTCCGGAAAAATACATTTTTACGACCTGAAAATGATGCTCTCGTAAATCATGCAAAAAAAAAAAAAAGGGTCAGGGTCTCAGAGAGACCAGACAGTGTACAGACTTGTGAGTTTTTGTGACCATTGTGAGGGAAATACACAATTTATTCCCATAAACTGTGTAGTCAGTCGTTCTCCCTCCCATCTGCACAGTGTGAATTGTGAACGCAGGCAGGTCAGTGAGTTACAGGGCGCTCCGTGTCTCCGTCCAGTTTAGGCTAGTAACTAGGCCTATGCTGTTATATAGTTTATAGGGGTGTGATGAGCAAATTGTGACAAGATTTCTCGTCGAGGCGAAAAGTAGTCTCGTGATGTTGCCATGACAGAGTGTTAGGATGATTAGGAAAGAATATTCCACCGCTACGTTTAAATTATGCCTCCACTGTCATTTTGCTTTGTATTTAAATAAAAAAACATTTAATTCAGTTGTATAACGCTCCATATTCACAGAGTACGCGCGATCACGAAAGTGAAAGTAAACGCGAGCGCGCATTCAAACGCGATTTCAATACCCGCATTTGAAAGCAGCTCCCTGATGAATGCAGATATCTCTCAATATGAAAGCTATCTTAGGCTGGGCAGTGTAGTTCTCTTGGCTCTGTATCAAAGAAAAATGTGGTCTTATTTGCACTTTGAATATTGAGATTATGGTTGCATTTATTATAAAGTGTTACCAAAAAAAAAATGAATAACAGTTTTCTCTTAATCTTAAGCACAAACAATAAGGTTTCATTTGTTAACATTAGTTAATGCACTGTGAACTATCATGAACTAACAATGAATGACTATATTTATTAACTAACATAAACATGTTAGATTAATAAATACTGTAGCAAAGATATTGATCATTGTTAGTTGATGTTGGTTAATACATAAATGAGACCTTATTGTAAAGTGTTACCATTTTTATTTATACTGTTTTTATTTCTATGATCAGTTTGTGGAAAGGAGTTCAGTTAGGAGGTCAAAAGTTGTAGTAACTCATAAATCATGTACAGTATGGTCTGAAGAGACTGAAATCATACAGGAGAGAAGTCAGTCAGTTGAGTTAGTGGCAAAACCTTTTACAGAACTTGAGTATTGTTGTCTTTTGCTGCATATGATAATTCATACTCAGAAAGTAGAACTGAAATGACATTCATTACAAGATGATTCTCAGTATCCTCGACATCCATGTTGTTAACCTGGATGCCACCCACCACATGTGGACAGTACATCTCTGCATTACAGGGTTCCAGAGTACATACGAAGGCATCTCTCTTCTCCAGCACCTGTGTGGGAGGCCAGTTTTCTTGAGATGCTTCCGCTGACTGGGGTTTAACAGCCTGCATCAGTTCTTGACCAAGGTTTTCTTTAGGCACTCTACCTACCTCTACTACTTCGCATAGGTTCTGATTTGCAATGCTACCTTTAATAGGATGTGGAGTTCTGATATGGGCCCATAACTGACAGTTGTGGCAGTCAACCATGGGTGCAAGTCTGTTCAGCAAGTCTTGGCCAATGAGGAGCTGTTCTGTCTCAAAATCAACAATGTAAATGGGGTGGACAACTTTCATGTCACCAAAAGTTAACTCTGCCCATACTCTGCGTTTAACAGGAGCTTGGTCCTGTGTGTAGCCTGTTATGTTGATCTGACAATCCTCTACTCTGAGCCATTTCCCCAGGACATGTTTTTTTTTTTTTTAAGTTCCCCAAACAGCCTGGCTGACATCAAAGAAATCTCTGAACCTATATCTAGTAGGGCATCGCATGTCAAAATACCTTCAATTGAAGCAGAAATATAAATTCTCTTGGCCTGGCCTTTCTGTGTTAAGTCACCGATTAACTGACGGAAAGTGGGTTTGTGGGAATTAACTTCTGACTGTGTAGGTTTAGGAGCCCCCTCAGCTCTTCCCCTCACCCAATGAGGTACACGCTGGATGGAGGTGGAGTGGGGTCCCGTTCTAGTCATGCTGTTGATGGCGGGTTGTGGCGATCTGAAAAAAAGGGTTTAACCCAGGGGAGTCAGGGTTAAACACTTCAATGTCTCGTGCCAGTTTCTTAAGTTGACGCAGTCGGCTATCTCTAGCTAACAATGAGCTTGGAGGTTCATAATACAGGTGAGCAGGTCTTCCCTAGGTCGGAGAGTCAAAAGCTGCTTCACGCTGCATCTGTGGCTCGGCGGCCAGAAATTATGGGTTCGCTACTCTGCTGATAGCGCCGTCCTCGTGCTAGATTATCATATAGGGGGTCCCTGGCCATTGAACCAAAAGGGCTGAAACGCACACTTTGTGGTTCGGGCAGCTCATACCGGGTATCTCCCTCTATATCCAATTCTTTCAACCTTCTCCCTATTTCCTCAAATCTTCGCTCCGTAACATCAGGTTTGCTTGGCCAGTCCAGGGCCCTAACAGTAGCTCTGTTGTGACTGTGTTGAAAGTCTCTCAACTGGTCAATTTCTCTGCCTAACTCTTCCCTAAGCTGGGCTTGGACACATTTGGAATCATGTAGCTGTCGCTTAAACATTTCCGCTTGTTCACGAGTATCAGCATAAAGCCTTCTCTCCATTTCTAGGTCAGATCTCAAACTAGAAATTTCAGACAATGCAGCTCTTAATTCTGCCTTTACTTCAGTAAAGTAATTTAACTCATCTGCCTTGGCAGATAATTCTTGCCGAGTTTGTGCCAGCTCTGTTTGTAGAGTGGCAGTATCCACATCTTGGTGGTCTACAGAAAGGGGACCTGAGTGTCCTTCCTTAAGTTCCCTGAGCTCTTTTTTTAGCTTCTAGGTTCTTATCATTTAGCTTTCTAGCTTCGGCTTCCTGATCATGGACAATACATTGCAAGTCCTCTTTTTTTGCTGACAGACTATCAGCTTCTGCCCTTAGGCGGTCATTTTCTTTACGCAGCTCAGCAATCTCACTCTTAAGGTCCTCTATCCTCAAATCTCTATCTTTTATATGATCCCGGGCAATGTTTACTTTATCAACAGCTTGCGGTAGCTGGGCAGCCCAGTTTAATGCTAAACTAGAGAGCAGTTTAATCATCTTGTCACCCTTTGGGGCTTTGGTTGCTGTTTCAGATACTAGCTCTTCTGTTTTCTGGCTAATTTCATCATATTCTAGACCATGAAGTGTTTCTACGTACCCTGGATTAACGCCACTGGTAAGGTCTACTACCAGCTGTTCAGGCGTGGTTAATTCAGCCATTTGGTTATGCTATGTTACACTCAGCTGCCTTTAAAAGTATAGATAATCCTTGTTACAACAGGTCACACAAAGAAGCAAAGGGTACGATGCTAGCTTTGAATTGTCGGTGGGTGTTGACCTCTTCCGACAAGTTTCACAAAGAAACAATAAATCAATATTATAGGCTTACTAGGTACATATGCCCTATGCTATACTTAATAGCAATTAAATGGCCACTACTCAAGAGTTAAAGTCTGCCAATGCTACTTGTTCCTGATACAGGAAAATTACCAGATCTTTGCCAACACACAATGATCCACAGACTAGCCAAACTCTGTGCTTGCCAAACAAATCCTATCCGTAAACAGTACTGTAAATGTGAGTGGAGAAAACTATCAATCAAGTCTGGAGGGAATCACAAACTGATAATAGATTATGTAGTCGGAGCTGGTAAACTGAACAGACACTTGGTTTCCTTTTAACACTCTGAGGTCTAAAAACGCGCCGGCGCGTTTTGCAGTTTTTTTTTCACATTGCAGCAAAACAGACTTCAAATACTCCGTCATTTTTTGTCATAGAGACATAAGTAATATATCAATTGAAACTATAGAATGTCTTCTTTTATTTATATACACTCAAAGTAAAAACAAAATGTTGTGCTTTTTGTAAAATAAAGAAAACTAACATGATGTGTGATCTCTCCTCTCCCTCTGAACGAAATCCAATCTGATAATTCTCAGAAAATGAACTGTAACTTAGTGAATACTAATCACAGAAAAATTAAACTTATGTCTAAAAAAACGTTAAGATGTCAAGTTTTAAATCATGTAAGTCAAATCGAAAACAAACCTTCTGTGTTTATGTAATCTGTATGAAAAGAGAGCCATGTCAGAAGACTGTGATTCAGCTCATTACCCGCTAATGCGGCCACGCCCACGGAGCCAGCGCTATTCAGACGCAAATTCAGAGGCAATACATGCATTCATCATCTCAATCGTGTATTTATTGTCTTGAAAAGTGTTTATCTGGATGTAAAAGTCATGGTTAGCGATCTCTAGAAGACATACAGTTAGTTCCTGTTTACTTTTCTTCTATGGATGAATTTTAGATGAGTTTTTGTTTCTTTAGCGCCCTCCTGCTGCTGTATGAATTGGAAACTCCATTCATGGAATAGCCTCTTCTTCTTTTAGATGAATTTGTGGACTAAAAATGCACAGAGCGCCCTCCGACTTCAAGGATGAATTGAAAACGCCAGCGCTCATAGTAATGACAGTGAATATTGAATTAAAATAACTCCTCTGTATAGAAAATTGACATAAGCATATGAGAATCCAATATTTCTCCAAATGTGCATGCTTTTAAACTAAAAGCCTATATTCAGACTCTTTGCATCACAGAAATACATTATATTTTAAAGTATAATATAAAACCATTACTTTATATTGTAATAATATTTTTCTGTATGTTTCATATATCATAATGAGCTTGAGACATCACAGAAGGTTTTTTTTCACAGCCTACCTGACTGAAATGCCTCATTAATATGCAAGTCATTTCAGCTCATTACTATCCAATTCTTTTGTCTTCTCAGGTGAGAATGGCCCATTTTCAGTGGTGATTCACGCCTCCTCGCATACTGTGTTCCTTGGCAAAAAGTGTCTTACAAAAACTAAATGAATATATTGTTTTATATGAAGGAGTAGGCAGCATAATTTTTACATAATTCTGAAGCAAAAATTCTAGTCTACAACCTCCAATACCCAAAAGTCTTGTGAACACAGATTTACTATACTTTTTTTGGCCTTATTTCAGTGACTTAAGTTTTTAGTTTTTTCAATAACCACGCATAAATGTTATTCCTTCAAAAACACAAACATGTACATACATGTTCCTCACATATTATTGTAGCCTAGTTTGTGCTGAATACAGTGTAATGACACTTTTTCCATTAATATGTTTATGAAGAACTGAAAAAAGCACAAATGTCAGAGCATGTCAAAACTTCTCCAGGCCCCAAATCAGCCTCAGACTCCAGAGGGTTAAAGCTTTACTCTTATCTTTCTGTGTTTTCAGTTGTATTGACAAAACAAAAGGCTCGTTTCAATCTAAGCCCGCCTCACACGGGGCACCAAAATGTGGTGATTTTTGGATTAGACTCACATGAGGGCACCACAAATGTAGTGATTTTGGTCTTGAATATTAATATTAATAATAATACAAATACTATTAATATTGAGTCAGATGATTCATTCCAATATTTCGGGGCACCAGTCAGGATTCTCACCTTGACAATAAAGAACAATCATGAAAGATTGTTAACTGAATTGACACAGTTTGACACAGTTTGCAATAAAATGATTTTATTAACAAAAAGATATACAAGGGTAAAATATCACACTCACTAAATACTACAAAGGAAAATGACTAAACTATTAAGGAAAAATGACTAAACTACTAAGACAATTGAATCAATAATCAAACAGAAACTACAAACTACAACACAAATGGATGTTAACAAAACTGAATGCCAAGTAGATGAGCAACGGATTGGACGAAGCAATGAATGGGTAATTAGTAGTCTATGAGGGGGTCAATTGTGGTCTTTCTGGATGCTGGTATTAAAAATAAGTAAATAAGCATTTACTCTGAATACAGATAACGTGTCTAATGTATCTATCTGTGTACGCTGACCCTAGAAAAACAGTCTCTACACAAATAGCAATCTCATTTAGCAACAACCTAATGCCAAGGCTTTTGGAAAAGGTTTGGTTAGCTTATATTTACGTTTCACTTGGTCGGGTGATCAGTCTGGTATCCTTCCATGTGCAGTGGGAGACTGGATTGCTTTCCAACAGCTGCAGAGCTGCACTGAGTGCTGGAGGTCTTTGTGTAATCCAGAGAACTGTAGGTCAGATGGTGGTCGGTCCGTAGGATCTTCTGTAGGTTGGAGGTACTTGGGTTATGCAGGTCAGGAGTCAAAGTCCTCTGCAGAAGCACTTTGGCTGCTTGATCCATGCGGTGAAAGGTTTACTCGCAAGAGTCTCACCTTGGTCGTGCTGTTGTTCTTCCCTCGTCAGGTCAAAAACTCAGAACAAGGGTCTGTTCACTTGGGGAAACTTTTATTCCTTCTCGTTGGGGAGGGGATTACTAATCCCCACCTTTCCTGATGTGCTGATGTGATTGGGTCACAGCATTCCAGGTGTCTGTCCCTTAACACGCCCACCTTTCATCCTGTGAAACTTGTTGTATTGTTCCAAAATACACAGTTAAATAAGGCAATGTATTTAGGACCTTGAAAATGATTTATTTCTTTTTCAAACCTTTCTCAAAGTTCTGAACTAGTAGAGTCCAAACTTGATGTGAATTGGTTGAGGTATCACACTTCTGTCTCAGTGGGTGTAGTTGCATTGGCTTTTATTCCAGATGTGGTTTACACTGTGTGTGAAATTTCCTGGATGAGTACAAGGACACATAGGACATGTTCCTTACAGTATTCCTGTCCATTTTTGGTGATTTCAAGTCAATATGTTTAGAAAATGTCTTCCTTTCTGAGCATTTCTTTGTTCTTGCTGTGCTCTAGCCAGAACCGGTTTGGCAGCCTTAGGAGTACATGGTCATTCGCACCTTGAACTCAGGCATGGAAGCCTGAGGTGAGCAAAGGCAACTCGTGATGAGATTAGCCTATCGTCAATGGGCCGTTGATGTCATCTTTCCTGTCTCCCACCTTTGGCAGTCCTGATTACAATAGTCATTTACTTGTTGTTGAGGGTCCTATCACATTCTTTTGATTAATCAAAGTGGGACAAAAGAATGTCTGTTGTGAAGCTCTGGTGCCATCACATCTGTTGTTCACTACATCATGGTATGCAGAAAGTGCGGCAGCATGAACATATTTGGGGGTCTTCTCGGCAAGAAGAGCAACACTTAATGAACAGGTTCCACTTCAAGGCGTAAGCACATCTAGTAGACGATGCACGTGCCGAAGTGATGGTGTTAAGTACCTTGGGGGGTAAGTCACCTAGAACCTCCGCATCCCATTTAGGGACCAGACATGAAGTTTCCAGAGGTCTTGACGTGGGTGCCAAAGAGTACCCCGTCTCTGAGAAAGAAGGTCTTTCCTCAGAGAAATGCGCGAGGAGCGAGAGCGAGAGTTCCGGGAACCAGGTCCGGTTGGGCCTATAGGGCACAAATAGCAGGACCTGCTCCTCGTCCTCCCTGACTTTGCACAAGGTCTGTGCAAGTAGGCTCACTGGGGGAAACTCATATTTGCGAAGGCCCCGAGGCCAGCTGTGTTTGCCAGTGCATCTATGCCAAATGTTCCCTCGGACAGGGAGTAAAACAGCTGGCAGTAAGAGGTTTCTGGCGAGGCAAACAGGTCTACCTGAGCCTCTCCGAACTCTCTCCAAATCAGCTGGACCACCTGGGGGTGGAGTCGCCACTCTCCCGGCAGCACAGCTCACTTTGGCTGTTAGCTCGTTTGCCACAGTTTAGCACACCAGGAACATGAATGGCGCGAAGCGACCTCAGATGCTTCTGACTCCAAGGAGGAGATGGCGGGTGAGTTGCGACATGCAACTGGAGCGTAGAGCACCTTGATGGTTGATGTACGCAACAGTCGCAGTGTTGTCCGTGCAGACCAGCACATGCTTGCCCTGTAACGGCCCTTTCAGGCGGCTCAGGGCAAGGTGTACTGCTAGCAACTTGAGGCAGTTGATGTGCCAATGCAGTTGGGGGCCCATCCAAACCCCTGATACTGCTTGCCCATTGTATGTGGCACCCCAGCCGGTGGCAGAGGCATCTGTGAACACCACAGCATGCTGGGACACCTGATCCTGGGGCACTCCTTCCCGAAGAAACAAGGGGTCCGACCACGGGCTGAAGGTTCGGCGGCATTCTGGAATGATTGCCACTCGGGACGTACCGCCTTGCCACACCCATCTCGGGACTCTGCCGTGAAGTCAGTGCTGAAGCTGTCTCATATGAAGCAAACCGAGCGGGGTTACTGCCGCTGCGGCTGCCATATGCCCCAGGAGCCTCTGAAAGAATTTCAGTGGGACCGCTGAAACGCACCTGCTGCTCATTATATACCCGTGCTGCGAGGCGAGCAGCTGCTGCATATGATTGCATGCCAATGTGCATTGGCTCGTTTTAGTTACACTCGAAGTAGATTGGCCTCTCTATCGAGATTCCTATTCGTCGGTCTGTCCGACGTACGTCGAACGTGACTGACTGAATGGGAACAAATATTCACTAATATATATATATATATATATATATATATATATATATATATATATATATATATATATATAATATAGGGCGTAGATTTGGTTTCAAATTCTAACATAACTGAATGATTCTAAAAAGAAAGAAATTGTTAAATATTGAAACCGCCAGTAGGCGGCAGCGATTCGCTGTTTTAATGAGTGAGTCACTTATTGTTCATTCAGCCAATTCATTCAAAAGTCAGATTAATGTAGGAAGAAAACAAACACCGATGTGAATACTTTTGTCATTGATTATTACAGACACTATTGAAAAATTAACTAACAAAACAGACGGCTGTTTTGGTAACTTGTTACAGTTAAACTGATAGTTATGGCTAAATTGCAATGGATTAGCTAGCTAAAATGTATGTGGAGTGTATTACACAACATTCTCATTCCTCTTTCTCAGTACATACTTTATTCTTTTTAACGTCCCTCTTTGACCAGCAGTTTAATATAGTTGGCTGGGCAGTAGTTCTCTTCATTTTTGGTGCTACCCATGCTGTCTCATACCCCCTTTCCACCAGCATGAACCGGGTGCTAGTTCAGAGCTAGTGCCAGTTCGGAGTTGGTTCAACTGACGAGCCTTCTAAGAACCGGTTTGCCTTTCCATGGGCTAGAGAGCAGCGCAGAGCCAGGTCTTATTTCACTGCAAAAGGCATGAAAACAACTAATACTGTGTGAAACTGAATGGAGATTATCGAATTATCATAAGATTTGTGAGTGATTTAGAGCACAGCAGAACTCTGTCAGATAAAGGCTTATTGAGGAATGTTCCTGTCAAAAAAAAAATTGTATTAAAAGTATCAACAATTTAAGTATCCTGGGTCAACGAACATCGCCCTTTGTCTGTAATTTACCTATAAAGATAATTTAGGACAATATTTTATATGAAGGGCATTAGGAAATACACACAAAAAACTCTACAAGCCACACCCGCACCGGTTGGCACTGCTCCGGCTAACGACTCTGCTAACAAGGCCTCAACTGGTACTGCGAATGCTATTGCAGCACAGGCCGACAAAGCCTAGGCTAACACTGCTCGAAATGGTGAAGCTCTGGCCTGCTCATAAGATGAAGGCATGATAGTGGTAGAAGAAATGCCTCTCTCTGTAGGAATATTTCGGAGTGAACTACGTGCTTACCGCGGAAACTTATTGAATGATATTAAAGCGGAAATCGAGATTCTGCATCAAGATATACGCAAAGACATAACATCGCTACGGGAGGAAGCTAAAGCGGACATCAACACGCTCCGAAACGAACTTTCACAGAAAATAGAAACATTGCACAGAGCCAATACTGAAACGGCGGACACACAGAGAGAGATGGAAAGATCTCTCTGCGATGTTTCGGATAGAATAACCGCCTTGGACAAAGCACACGCAACCTTATAGAAGGACTACAATAAACTACAGGAAAAATAAATGGACCTGGAGAACAGAAGTCGCAGGCAAAAACCTACGCGTGGTGGGAATTAGCGAAGGGATGGAGGATGGGAACCCAAGCCGCTTCATAGCAGAGTTTTTTTCAGAAGTGCTCGGTGAAGAAAACTTTGAATCACCAATCCTGATAGATCGAGCTCATAGAACCCTGGCTCCTAAACCCCGAGCAGGAGTGCCCAAGAGCGATGATAGCTCGTCTACATTACTACACCGACAGAGAGAAGATTCTGCAAAGATTCTGCAACTATCCTATTTTTCCGGACATGAGTCCAGAGGTCAGCAAGCTGCGAGCTTCTTTCAACCCGGTTAAGGTGAAACTACGCAACGCTGGAATACCCTACAGTCTGTACTACCCGGCAAAGTTGATCATAACGATGGGCAATACTAAACATTCATTCACTGACCCACGGGCAGCTGAAAACTTTATCAAAACCCAGGCCCCAATAACTGCACAGGGTGTAGAGGATTAAAGGTATTTGAGTATACCTTTCAACAGACAATGGTGATGCCACCAAGGAAAACATACTAAAAGGCAAAAATTGACACATGTAACACATGTTTAATTTAGAGGATATTGGAGTAAAGTTGATAGAGAGAAAAGGAGGGGGAAGAACAAATAACTTGAATGCATATTGTTAGTCTGAACTGAAGCATGGGGTTGGGCATATAATAATTTTACCAAAGATATAATACACGGCAATATTCTTATTATTCCCCAGTTCATCAGACTTATACCAGAATAGATTACTTTTTAATAGATAGTAAACTCCTTCAACAAACGAAACATTGCAATTATGAAACATTAATGTTGTCAGATCATAGTCCTCTAACTCTGCATTTAACTTTCGGATATAATCAAACATCGAAGATCTGGAGGTTTGATAACAGCATACTATCAAGCAAAGAAGGAATAGAAGAAATAAAAAAGCACATAAATTTGTATTTATCATTTAATGGCACTCCAGATGTTACAAAATCCACCCTCTTAGAAGCACTAAAGGCATACATTAGAGGCCAGGTAATCTCATGGAAAAGCCTGAAAAACAAGCAACAAAGGGAAAAAGAAACTCAACTAATAAAAGAAATAACAGAAACGGACAGACAACATTCATCTAGTCCCTCAGTAACTCTACATAAGAAAAAGCTGGCTTTGCAGACAGAACTGTTGACCATAGACCATAGATATTATGAAAAAGGGGAAAAAATAGGTAAGATTTTGGCTCAACAAATTAAAAAACAAACTGCATCAAGGATGATTACGGAAATCCGCACAGATTGAGGCCAAGTTACAAGAGACCTACAGGGGATAAATGATACATTTAAATGTTTCTATAAAAAACTATATACTTCAGAATCCAAGAAAAACCCCACACTCATAGATATGTTTTTTGATAAAATGTCTATTCCAACAATTAGTTTAGAAAATCTAGAACAACTGGAAAAAACCATAACAAAGCAAGAAATTGAACAAGTTATAAACAGTATGCAAAATTCTAAAGCGCCTGGTCCAGACGGCTACACTCCAGAATTTTACAAAGCCTTTAAAGAGCAGATCTCGATATTGCTGTTAGATGTATTCAATGAAGCCTTACATAGGGGCTCTCTACCTCCAAAATTTTACCATGCAAGCATTTCTCTTATTCACAAAAAAAACAAGGATCCTTTAGACCCCGCGTCTTATAGACCGGTGAGCTTACTCAACGTGGACAATAAAATACTTGCAAAAATTGTAGCTACACGGCTGGAAACAATCTTACCGACAATCATTTCACAGGACCAAACTGGGTTTATTAAAAACAGACAGTTGTTTTTTAATATTAGAAGATTAATAAATATAATTCACAAAAAAAAAACAGAGGAGTTCATTGGGATTAAAAGGGGAAAAACGGAACATAAGGTTTCTTTGTACGCGGACGACCTGTTACTATACATTTCAAACCCTGTTAAATCTGTTCCTGTGATAATGGAAATTTTGAAAGAATTTGGAGTAGTATCAGGTTACAAATTGAACTTATCAAAAAGTATCTTATTTCCAATTAATTCTAAAGCCCGTATGAATACTAATGTGTTTAATATCTTTCCTTTTTCAATCTCAACTGAATTTAAATATCTTGGGATAAACATCACGCAGGAATATAATGGCCTCTTTAAGCACAACTTTTTGAAATTATATGATCAAAAGAAAAAGGATATAGAGTCATGGAAAAATCTATCACTTTCACTAGCAGGTCGAATAAATAGTATTAGAATGAACGTTCTGCCTAAGTTTTTGTTCTTGTTCCAATGTATTCCTATTTGGATAGCCAAAGCATTTTTTAGTAAACTAGATTCCCTCATGTCATATTTTATATGGAATGGAAAAACTCTGTAAAAAAAAAAAAAAAAAAAAAAAATGTTCTTGCAAAGACCAACTTGCCAGGGAGGAATGGGATTACCCTGTTTCTGACGTTACTACTGGTCATGTAATATCCGCTCAATGTAATTTTGGTTGTCCACTCAGGGGGCTGATTGGAGTAGGATGGAGAGTGAAAGCTGTTATCCCACCTCGTTAAAGGCATTACTTTATTCAGCTTTGCCAATTTCAAAACAAAAACTTGAGAACCCAGTAGTTTCTCATTCAGTTAAAATCTGGTCCCAGATTAGGATGCATTACGGATGGTAGGATGCATCAGCTTTAAGTCCATTGATTAATAATCATACATTTCCTCCATCAGTCTTAAATATGACATTTCTTCAGTGGGAATATAAAGGTATT
The DNA here is from genome assembly GCF_024489055.1 of Chanodichthys erythropterus. NCBI lineage: Eukaryota > Metazoa > Chordata > Actinopteri > Cypriniformes > Xenocyprididae > Chanodichthys > Chanodichthys erythropterus. Next base: position 27,414,034 of record NC_090224.1, on the reverse strand, counting down.
CAATGTTTAAAAGGTTTATTTATTGAAAATATTTTTCCCACATTCAAACAATTACGGAGCAAATACAGTTTGGAAAATAAAGATTTCTTTAAATACCTACAGATCCGAAGTTTTGTTAAGTGCTTATTTCCGTCTTTCCCTAATCAGCCCCCAAATTCTGCAATGGAAACAGTGTTTTTGTCTAATCCATTTCAAAGAGGGGTAATTGTTAAAATCCACAATGTGCTATCACAGGAAGAAACAACACTTACATTGGACCATTTGAAAAGAGCCTGGCAAGATGACCTAGGAGTGTCTATTACAGACAACCAATGGTCAAAAGCCCAAAGAAATGTTCATTCTACCTCTGTTTGTATTAAACATGGTCTTTTGCAGTTCAAGGTGCTTCACAGATTGCATTTATCCAAATTAAAGTTGTCAAAGATGTTTCCTTCCATTAGCTCTTCTTGTGATAGATGTTCACAAAGGCCAGCCTCTCTTGCACATATGTTTTGGAATTGTCCTCACATTACGACCTATTGGAACACTATATTTCAAACCCTTTCCAAGATTTTGAAAAAACAGCTTAAGCCAGAACCAATTTGGGCTCTTTTTGGTGTGAAACCTGTCTATGTACAACTTTCGGATACCCAAAACAGCATGGTTTGTTTTGTGACCTTGTTAGCACGGAGATTGATTCTCTTGTGTTGGAAACAAAAAAATGCCCCCTGCTCACTCAGCCTTAATGAAAGACATAATGGGTCATTTGAAATTGGAGAAAATAAAATACTTGTTAAGGGGGAAGTCTGAAATATTTTATTAAATGTGGCAAACTTTCATAGACTACTTTTGTGAGAATGTTTAATTGATTGGCTTAGCATGGAAATAGAAATGATGCCCTCTGATGTACGTTGTTTGTTATTGTGTTTTTGTCTTTCTGTATTTGATATGTAAAAAACCTCAATAAAGAGAATTATATAAAAAAAAAAAAAAAAGAAATACATGAAGACTCAATTTTAAATAGTATTATTCACTGACTAATGCAGTACTACAATGGATGGTCTAAATGGATGGATTTCTGGATGGTTGGTGAATGGCCACCACATTCCAACAAGACGGCGATGTCATCAAGGAGCTGGTGGGTGATGATTTGGGCTGGAATACTGGGAAGTGAGATGGAGGGTATTAAAATGACTTTTGCAAGATATGTGGAGTTCATAACTGGCCATTTTCAGCTATGGTATAAAAAAGAGGATAGTGCATAGTACAATGCACTATTGTACAATGCACTATGCCCTATCCCATGCTGCAAAAAAACACTGCAGCAATAAAACTGTTTGAAAATGTATTTCTACACCCACTGTAAATGTTTCTCTTTGTGAGGTTTGGTTATTGGTGTCTAAAATGCATCTTTACGCGCAACTGCCAGCCTGAAGGGTGAGGTTCTCAAGACTCCAGAGACACCAGCAGCTTCAAATACCTGTTTGCTGTTCAACACTGGCTTTTTTTATAGCTGCCCTTTTAATACAATTTTTTTTTTTTTGATAGGAACTTTCATTAATAAGCCTTTATCTGACCGTGTTCTGCTGTGCTCTAAATCACTCACAAATCTTATGATAATTCGGTAATCTCCATTCAGTTTCACACAATATTAGTTGTTTTCATGCCTTTTGCACAACATTGCACCATTTCATGCTTTTCATCTTCAGAAAGATCTTTCTTCCTCCCCATATTGCATGAGAACTTTGACTTACTTAATAATGTGGAACAACCTCTAAGTAGGGTTTCCATAGATCTGGCAAATTATTATGTCTGAGATTGATACCAGTTATCTAAAAAGACATGGATAAATAAACAAACAAGCATTTTCTTAGAAAAACTAAAATCTGAATGTTTATTGTACTGAAATCTTACTGATATGTCAATTGCATAATAATTTGGAACGCTGTGTATATAGACAGAGATTACGATCGAGCTGCTAGCTTGATTAGCTGCTATTACAAAAATGGCGGTCTCAAGTTTTTTGTTGGTCACGGTAACCCCGCCCCCAGCCCCTGACGCAAGCGGTTCTTACTTCTAGCCCAGCAATGTTTTGGTGCTACTTACGAACCACTTTTCCTGGTTCAGAGCTGGTGCTTTGGGTGTCAAAAGACAAATAACTGATTTGAAACTAGGCTCTGGCTCCGAACCAGCACTCAAACTGCTTTGGTGGAAAAAAGGGTATCATTCAAACAGTAGAGCACCAATCACGTTGTTTTGGTAAAAGTGTGACGTGCATTGGGCGTTACCAGTCGGTTCAATGGAGGGTTTTTTTGTTTGTTTTTTTGTCTAATTTATTATGACAAACTCATATTTGATTAGAAACAAAATTTTAGTACAGCTTGAAAGTTTGTGAACCGCTTGCAGAATGTGAATAATTTGAACAAAATAAGAGGGATCATACAATATGCATGTTATTTTATATTTACTATTGTCCTGAGTAAGATATTTTACATAAAAAATTGTTAACATATGGTCCACAAGACAAAAAAAAAGCTAGTTTTTATAAAAACGACCCGCTCAAAAGTTTGTGAACCCTTGATTCTTGATACTGTGTTTGGTTACTTGGACGATCAGTTGAGCGCGCTAGCCTTTCGAAGATATCGTTTGTCTGCGAGCACGGAAAGACGCGCTTGGCCCATGCATGCACATGTCACAAAAAAATGCACCCACTGTTCAGAGAGTCAAAGCTAGTCTACAGTCTAGTAAATGTTTCTTGTTTGCGCCGACTGAAAACACATGAGAAACAGCATGAGACAGGAGACATTGCAGACCTGAACACTGCACTGAATGGTCCATGCATGTAGATTTGGATAAAACACGCAATCGTTTTGATGCCGTGCCTGAACAGCGTTTATGCCTTCACAGTGTTGTACAGTGGATGGGAACGCAGGGCTATTAAATTATTCTTATTGTTATTATGCTACTTTATTATTAATTTAATATTGCAATTCATTTGCCCCGCAATATCATAGCGCATTACCATTAGATAGCTTACTTGTTTAACACGAAATAGCCTACTTCTCGATTCAGGAAAAATACTTATTTTTTTCTCACTATGGGCCACAAGATAAATATTAGGAAAATAAATTAGTTTCATTTTGCATCATCTCTAAGAGAATATGCGGCGTTAATGCAGCGACAGATGCCAAAAGCTCAGTCAGTTTTTACTTTTGGTTTCTTGCAGCCACGGCTCATCTGTATGGGCAGGTGGGGCAGAGCCCCACCAAAATATTCATCCAAACATAGACCTTTATATACACTGATTTAATAATACATTATAAATGTGTTCAGCATTCTTCAACAAATATTTTTCGGATTTTCTATTTAAGTCGTAAAGTGAGCAGTATATATTAAAATGAAACGCATGGATTCAGCAGGCATGTATTTGTGATATTAAGCGGGGCAGCCGGGCTCAGAGCTCTCCCCAGCTGTACTAAGCCACACAAATTTCCAGTGTAAATCTGTGGTGTAAAATGGAACTGCAGTGCCCTCTCATAGAGAGCCATTGAGGAAGATTTCAGGCTGCCCCATTTATTTCCACATGACGTTACGTCACGTAAACCTCACTTAAGACCTAGACGATATCAGTCCGCCTCAGATATGTGTCTGCATCAGGTCAGTAACTAGTTGGCATGTCTGTTTTTCCTATGTGGAGTAGCGTATCAAGTTAATGAGAGTATAAACCCTTTAATTTAAATGCTAAGACCCAGAATCTGCTGCACCTGTATTTCAGACCCTCATAACTCTTATGCAAAGTTTTCACATTGTTTGCATGATATTGCTCGCCTTCATGGTTTAAAATGGAAATATTTTCAATATTGTGACGTGGCATTTTTTTCTTTATCACCGCATGCTCGCAAAATGATGGACAATGATTCACAAATCGTCCGCGTCATTTCCCGTGATTATAAAATTAAGTGAATTATTAAATACATGAGTAAACTTAAATTTGTTTGCTTAAAATTTCTGCAAATAATTTGCTGATGCAGGTACAATAAGACGTTTTGAAATTTCTTACCCCCCTGAAAAAAAAAAATTTCTTGCCCCCTTGCATAAATATATATATATATATATATATATACACATACATACACATACATACAGGTGCTGGTCATATAATTAGAATATCATCAAAAGGTTGATTTCACTAATTCCATTCAAAAACTGAAAGTTGTATATTATTGTGGCAACCAGGGCCGGCATTACTTTCGTTTTGTATTTGTTTATTTTGAAGTACAGTTTTGTTGGATGTTCTCCGGTTCCCACCTCCTTCTTCCCATACACAAACTTTAACTGTGCTACACTGGTGCCGAAAGTAATGCCGGCAGACCCTCGCGGACATCTGCCGGCCACACAAACAAACATAATAAAACATAAAATAAAGTCCAGGCCTGGTGCTCTCTCATCCTTCACGGTCGTCGCACCTCCTTTTATGCTCCCGGAGCTCCTCCATGGTGACGCTCGTTATCACAGCAAAATCTTTTGGTACTATTTTACTATTTTATATAGCCTATTTTAAAACCATTAAATATAATTTGGAGTGTGTGCATATGTTTGTGTGTGTATATATAGGCTACCTCAATGAAATACATTTTGAAATATTAAATAAGTAAATAAATAAAATAAATGCTCAAACATCCATTTTGTACTGTTGAAAAAACAGCTTATGCTGGTAAGGTAGGTTTTGAAGCTGGTATGCTGGTTTGAGCTGGTCCATGCTGATCAAGTGCTGGTCCATGCTGATCCTAAGATGGTCCTGGACCAGCATGGACCAGCATAGGACCAGCATAAACCAGCTCAAACCAGCATACCAGCTTCAAAACCTACCTTACCAGCATAGGCTGTTTTTTTTCAACAGGGGTAACAGACGTGCGTGTTTATTTTAGCTATTCCGTCAGTGAAACAACACACTACAGCCTGTAAAACTATGAAATAAATATCAGTAAATAATGGTAACCTAAATAATAAGAAAGTTAAATATTATTTAAAAAAACATTTGTTTTTTATTTCCACACAAATATGCATCATATAGCTAAAGTCCAGTTATTCTAGTCTTTGATTTAGTCTACCGCTTTGCGCTATGAGAGGGATGCGGGACACGAGCAGGAAAGAGACCATTTCTCTTCAATAATACCTTCATGTTTTCTCCTGATGTTACAAGCAACTGACACTTGTTGTAAATGGTCTGAAGAGCGAGTTTTATCTTCAGACATTCAGGCTATGTTTGATTTAGCGCTGCCAGAGAAAACGAAAGTAAAAATCACCTTCGTGTGTGAAACGCGCTATACAAATAAACTTGACGCGCCTTATAAAGTCTAATAACAAGCACAAACTGTGTTAAACTGAAATTGACGTGCAAGCAAAAAGGTTTCTGTCCTACGGTGTTTTTTTCTACTTTACCACAGTAAAGAATGCGAATAGCCTAATAGGCCTAAATACGAACGAAAGAAATGTTTATAATCCCCTGCGTGAGTGAAGATTTGGGAAAAGAAACAGATTCCATGTGGAATAACTAATGGAATATTGTTTAATTCTCTGATAATCAGGTGACCAGATCGCGATTCGCAGAACAGAATACAAAGTTTAATTTATGGACTCTCGTACTTCTGTCATTCGGCATGAACCAAAATGTTTCCTTGGCTGCGATGTCACATTTAATTGCTAACCTATTATTTCTTCTGTAAACAAAGCTTTGTGCTTCACTCATGTCATATTCAAGTAAATACTGCCACAGCCCTATCAGTGGGTACCGAATATACCTGGATTCTCGGTACTACCGGTACTACAGAAATGCGGGTATCATCACATTTTCAAAATTTCAGTACCGACTTGGTACCGAAGTACCGGTACTTTTGACAACACTAATTCATAAAATATAGCATTTTATATCATAATACTGTATTGTAGTTAATGGCGATTTTATGTTTTGTTCAATTATTGTACCACCAAGAGGCACAATTCCAATGCTTTTTTTATGTGTCCTCAGAGTGAGCCCATACATCTGTGTCTCAAATTTTGTGAAAATATCTTGTTTCGTTTTGGAGTTATAGACATTTATAAGTATGACATCATAAAAAATGACCCTTGGACGGCTTTGTTTTGATTTTTTTGCCACTTCCTATCAAAATTTTGACATTTGGCCATTAGCGTGTAGTTAACCAGCTAAGGTTCCGTGTTTCCTACGCTGGTTTCGTCTCAATCGGACTAACGATTTTGAAGATATTCACAAACATTTTTTTAAGCGCTAAATCACCATGTCGCACAAACCGTAAGGCGAAAAGACTCCCGTGGAAATAAGCGAACCACATCAAAAGTTATAAACATATATATAAACAAAAAAAAAAATTTCTCCACTAGGTGGCGCTGGTCCGGAACTTTTCAGGCTCCTTCAGGGCATCATGCTGATGACCCAAACAGAGTTTCGTAATGATACGCTTATGCGTTCATAAAATATAGCATTTTCGTACAAGTAGGTGGCGCTGTCCCAAAACGCTGCATGCTTCCTCTGGTCTTGCTTGTGATGACATGTACCAAGTTTGGTCTGAATATGTAAAGCATTGTGGAGATATAGCCTCAAGTCTGATCTGACAAGCTTTTCGTCTAATTAATTTGTGCAGTTTTCGGGAATGGGTGGCTCTATCAAAAAGCTTTTGATAACTTTTTGCAATCATGGTCTAAAGATGATCTGGTTCAATTTTCGTGAAAATAGAGTAACGGCATAGGAGAAGTTAGAAAAAGTAATTTTTTCTGAAAAATCAAAATGGCGGAAATATTTTCATGATGACGTCATAGGGTGCAAATGAATTGTCTTGAGTTTTGTTTCTAGCCCTTATGGTTCAAAAGTTATTAGCATAAACGTGAGAGAAAATTTGGTGGTGGCACTAGAGGGATTGAGTTAGAGACTCCAAATTTGCTATGGACACAGCTGAGACTGTCCTCTATCAGTGTGCCAAATTTCACAACTATTTACCATATGGTTCTATGGTCTGCCATAGACTCAAGAGCGGAAGAACAATAATTGTCAAAAAAAAAAATGAAGAACACCAACAGATACAATAATTAAAGGAACATTCCACTTTTTTTGAAAATAGGTTCATTTTCCAACTCCCCTAGAGTTAAAAAGTTGAGTTTTACCATTTTCGAATCCATTCAAATGATCTCCGGGTCTGGCAGTACCACTTTTAGTACAGCTTAGCAAAGTTCATTGAATCTGATTAGACCGTTAGCATCTCGCTCAAGAGTTTTGATATTTTTCCTATTTAAAATTTGTCTCTTCTACAGTTACATCATGTACTAAGACCGACGAAAAATGAAAAGTTGCAATTTTCTAGGCTGATATGGCTCGGAACTATACTCTCATTCCGGTGTAATAATCAAGGTTCTTTGCTGCTGTAATATGGATGCAGCAGGTGCGATGATGTTACGCAGTCATGGTACGGCAGCAAAGTTCCTTGATTATTACGCCGGAATGAGAGTATAGTGAGCGAGATGCTAACGGTCTAATCAGATTCAATTAACTATGCTAAGCTATGCTAAAAGTGGAACTGCCAGACCCGGAGATCGGCTGAATGGATTCTAAAACTCAACTGTTTAACTCTAGGGGAGTTGGAAAATTAGCCTATTTTCAAAAAAAGTGGAGTGTTCATTTAATTAAATGTCCCTACACCTTTAGTCGATTTATCACATTCTTAAAATCATTGCTTTACATTAAACAAAACACTAGATTTTTTTATGATATAATTTATATATCTATAATAAATTATTACATTTATGTTTTTAAAAAGTGCTAGAACACCCTACAGTTGCCTTGGTTTCCTCATCAGGCCAAATTATTTATAAATTTGGTAGGTTGCAGAGTAATGTAGGATGTTAAATCAAAAATTATCAAAAATTGAAATTGACAATAATTCATAGTTGTTTTATTTAATTTAGGTAGATGATAACTTTGCTACCAAAAATAATGAAACTGTGACACTCTTAAAAGCTAAAACATGCAATTTTCTCTTGAAGGACAATGAACAAGTCCCATTTGAAGGGCATTGAAAATGGGACTCAAGCTATAGCTAAAGGAACAAAATATAATAGAGACTTGGGGATGGGCTTTTTTGAATTTGTCCAGTGAGCAGCCACCCACAAATTCCTGGCAACCAGCCCGAACCAACACAAACTTTAGCAACCTCATAGCATTTTTTTTTTTTTTTACATCAACCACTCAAAACACCTTAGAAACTCCAAAGCAACACTGGTAAGCACCCACACAACACCCTAGCACAAGCAAGCACCACTCACATCAAAGTCTAATTCTCTCTATTTCTCAGGTTCACTCAGTACACCAGTCCCTAAGAGACCTGCGGAGTGATCAGCTTCGGATGGGTGATGACATTGATAGAGAGATCAGCAGAAGAAACAGGTCCCTTTAATTTTTCTACCTGTCCAAATCAAATCATCTTGTTCATTGTTCATAATAAATTCCTTGTGTAATTGCCACCCCCCCCCCCAACACACACAAACACACACACACAAATGTTGTGTTTTGTGCTTTCTGCCCCTCAAAAGGACTGACATAGAAACCAAAAAGACATTGGAGAATCTTGTAGGCCACATACAAGCACCACAGAGAGAAGAACCCGTAAGTGCTCCTAATGTTAAACAGCATGTTGTGTTCACTTTTTGTTTTCTTTTAGCTGCCTGTGACCACTTGACTTGTTTACTGTCAGAATGAAATTGTTGTGTCTTTTCTTCTGTTGTAAGTTTAATACAGTTTCTAAAGAGACCTGCTGTACAAAACATGATGTACTGAATAACAGCAACTTGCTCTAGCTGAACAGAGCTGAAACTGCACATTAAGTCAGGTTTGAGTTGTATGATGTGTCTTAGGTCTCGTTACGGGTGGAGAGACGTCTACAAGAGATTGAGGATGAGATGCACCCAGGGCGGCAGATGCTTTCTAAAAAATATCACAGAGAGAAACCAAAAAGCATGTCTGGAGAACCACAGGAGGTAGAGCACTAAACTAATGCATATTTTTATTTATTTGTGAATATTTTAAAGGGGCCATATCACCACAAATCTAATTTTAACTAAATGACGTTAATGTACTATGAAACATCATACCTCGACAAAGGCTACTTGGTTTGCTAAAACATTGGCAACAATAAAATGTGCTTAAAGGATTAGTTCACTTAAAAATGAAAATTACCCCAAGCTTTACTCACCCTCAAGCCATCCTTGGTGTATATGACTTTCTTTTTTCAGATGAACACAGTCAGAGTTATACTAATAAGTATCCATCTAAGCTTTATAATGGCAGTGAACTGTACCAACGAGTATAAAGCTCATGAAAGTACATCCATCCAAAGCAAAATGTACCACATGGCTGCGGGGGGTTAATAAAGGTCTTCAGAAGCGAAGCTATGTGTTATGGTAAGAAAAATATCCATATTTAACAAGTTATAACGTGAAATATCTAGCTTCCGCTAGACTGCCTCCCATATTCAACTTAGGAAGAAAGCATAACTGATGTTGTGTCAGTTAAGCTTTTTTCGTAAGTTGAATACGGAAGGCGTAGGATGTAGTGTAAAAGTTTTGAATTGTGAGAGGCAGTCTGCTGGAAGCTAGATATTTTACTTTATAGCTTGTTAAATATAGATATTTTTTCCTACCATAACACATCACTTCACTTCAGAAGGCCTTTGTTAACCCCCTGGAGCTGTGTGGAGTATGTTTTGCTTTGGATGGATGTACTTTCTTGGTACAGTTCATTGCCATTATAAACCTTAGATGTGTTAGGATATTTATTAATATAACTCTGATTGTGTTCATCTGAAAGAAGAAAGTCATATACAACTAGGATGGTTTGAGGGTGAGCTTGGGGACATTTACTAATCCTTTAAGAGAGTGTGCAGTTGATGTACTATGAAAACATACTGTAACTTTCAGAACTCCGTCCCCTGTCCAAAAAGATCTTTTAATGAAACCAAGAACTCAATCTGAATGTAAACAAGTTTCTGATGTGGGAAACCCAAATATATTAATATATGACCAATCATATAAGTCAGTGATTTCTGTTGGGTGATCAGAAACTTGTTCAACGATGAGGTAATAAGGATAAAGCTGAATAGACGCTATTATTTCTAATGTGTGTGTGTTCCCCAAACTTTGCGCTGTTCCTTGCTCTGTGTAGAACCTGCCACTCTAGTCTTAGCAAAGAATCCCATCGTTTGAAACGAACAAGCAGCTGAAGTTTATTTTTAATAAGGTCATTGATCATTGAGGTCTGATCTTTACTTTTTTAACTCTGTATTTCAATAGGAATTGTTTTGTGGTCCCATCACAATGTTATTGAAGGATGGGACAGTTACAAACTGTATTGATTCTGACAGCAAGTGTGCAGCCCATCATAGTGGATTAAAGTGCTGTTTCTTCTTTCAGGAGACAATGTCAAAATACAGACCGTTTTTTTTTTTGTTTTATTTGTTTAAGTTCAGAGAGAAGGTTGATAAAAGTGAAAAATTAAATTATGACAAACATCAAAATCTTCAGGGGGGAAAATAATTAAAAGGGTTTAAAGGGTTAGTTCACTCAAAAATGGAACTCTGTCATTAATTACTCACCCTCATATTGTTCCACACCTGTAAGACCTTTGTTCATCTTCGGAACACAAATTAGGATATTTTTGTTAAAATCTGATGGCTCAGTGAGGCCTCCATTGCCAGCAACATAGTTATCACTTTCAGATGCCCAGAAAACTACTAAACACATATTTAAAACAGTTCATGTGACTACAGTGGTTCAACCTTAATGTTATGAAGTGACGAGAATATTTTTTGTGCCCCAAAAAAACCCCAAATTTATTCAATAATATCTAGTGATGGGTGATTTCAAAACACTGCTTCATGAAGATTCAAAGCTTTACAAATCTTTTGTTTCGAATCAGTGGTTTGGAGCATGTATCTAACTGCCAAAGTCACGCCCCCCGGTGGTGAACTATTGAAATTTCGAAAGTCAAGTCAAGTGACCTTTATTTATATAGCGCTTTTTACAATGCAGATTGTGTCAAAGCAGTTTTACATTGATAACTGGTACATAAATTGGCTGCACAGCAGCTCTTAAATAATAGTGTCAATGCAGGCAGATCAGAAGCACTGTTGAATAAATGTCAAGAATACTATTGAATATAAAATGTCAAGTGTCCCCAACTAAGCATGCCAAAGGCGACAGCGGCAAGGAACCCAAACTCCATTAGGTGACATCAGGTGGCAAACAAGTGGCAAATAGGTGTTAAAATGGAGAAAAAAAAAACCTTGGGAGAAACCAGGCTTAGTCGGGGGGCCAGTTCTCCTCTGGCAAACAGTGCTTTGTCACAATCGAACTGTGGCACTGGCTGTCGTGTTGATGATGTCTTCACAATGGATGATCTAGTTGACTCGATCTCTGCTGATACTTCAGGGCTGCGTTGTGGTCGTGTCATGGCACCGGTCCTTGGTCTCAGCTGGATACGGCCCAGATCCGGTTGACTACGGTAAACCTCGGGATAAACAGAAAGACTAATATTAGCGTAGATGCCATTTTTTTCTGATGTAACGAGTACATCTGGTGTTATAGGAAGTGTTCCCGGTTCCGGCTGACCTAATTTATGCAGCCTAATAATCCTTTAACAGATTTGAAAATATAAATTGATAATATGTTATGTGTATGCCAGGTTAAAGAGATGCGTTTTTAGTCTAGATTTAAACTGACATAGTGTGTCTGCATCCCGAACAATGCTAGGAAGATTGTTCCAGAGTTTAGGTACCAAATAGGAGAAGGATCTACCGCCTGCAGTTGATTTCGATATTCTAGGTATTATCAGCTGGCCTGAATTCTGAGATCGCAATAAACGTGAAGGACTATAATGTATTAAGAGCTCACTTAGGTACTGGGGAGCTAAACCATTTAGTGCTTTGTAAGTAATTAGCAAGATTTTAAAATCTATACAATATTTAACAGGAAGCCAATGCAGTGACGACAGAAATGGGCTAATATGGTCATACTTCCTAGTTCTAGTAAGAACTCTAGCTGCTGCATTTTGTACGAGCTGTAGTTTATTTATCAAGCGGGAGGAACAACAACCCAGTAGAGCGTTACAGTAATCTAGCCTTGAGATCATGAACGCATGAACTAACTGTTCTGCATTCTTCATTGATAACATATGTCGTAGTTTAGATATATTTTTAAGATGGAAGAATGCATTTTTACAGATGCTAGTAACATGGCTTTCAAATGAAAGATTGGTATCAAAGAGCACACCCAGGTTCCTAACTGACGACGAAGACTTAACAGAGCAGCCATCAAGTGTTAGACAGTATTCTAGATTATTGCGTGAAGAAGTTTTCGGTCCAAAAATTAGAATGTCTGTTTTTTCTGAATTTACTGGCCATCCAGTTTTTTTATATCAGCTATACATTCTGTTAATTTAACAAATTGGTGATTTTCGTCAGGGCGCGAAGAAATATAGAGCTGAGTATCATCAGCGTAACAATGAAAACTAACGCCATGCTTCCTAATGATATCTCCCAACGGTAGCATGTACAGAGTAAAAAGCAACGGTCCTAGTACTGAGCCTTGCGGTACTCCATATTTAACTTGTGATTGATATGACATCTCATCGTTTACTACTACAAACTGATAACGGTCAGATAAGTATGATTTGAACCATGCCAATGCAATTCCACTAATATCAACATAGTTTTCGAGTCTGTTTAGAAGAATATTGTGATCGATAGTGTCAAATGCAGCACTAAGATCCAGTAACACTAATAGAGAGATACAACCACGATCTGATGATAAGAGCAAATCATTAGTAACTCTAATGAGAGCAGTCTCAGTACTATGGTATGGTCTAAATCCTGACTGGAAATCTTCACAGATACTATTTCTTTCTAAAAAGGAACATAGTTGTGATGAAACTGCCTTTTTTTGAGATCGGCCTGTAATTGACTAATTCTCTAGGATCAAGTTGTGGTTTTTTAATAAGAGGTTTAATAACAGCCAGCTTAAAGGTTTTTGGTAAGTATCCTAGCGATAAAGATGACCTCTGGAAGCATCTCTTTCAATAGCTTAGTCGGTATAGGGTCTAACATACATGTGGATGACGTTGATGAGTAATAAATAGCTAGTAAGATAATATAACGGTAACTAACGTTACAGTATGCAAGTAATTATTCTATCGATATGTAATGCTTAAATAAGGTTTGCTAGTACATTATTTCAGCTACATGACAAGCCAGTGAATTAGTAGGTTTCAATAGTCGCTTTGCACAGTGCATGACATTTTATCTGTATGTTATGCGGCTAGAGTTTTGACACAGAGTCAATGGGCTCCGATGAGGAATTCACACCCAGCGACTTCGAGGAGTCAACGGGCGGGGAGAAGAGGAAGCCGTGGTGTGCGCGGAGCATCAGGCAGGGGATGGACAGGCCTGTTTTGAAATGATCTTAGTTGTGTAGTTCTTAAAAAATGAAACAAATCAAGCAGGGATACTTACTTGTCAAGCAGAAATGTGGCTAACTCTGCATCGGTTTTTAATCCTTTCAGGACACGTAGCTCCGTCCACCTCAGAAAAGCCGCTCTGATATTTACCCTCGTTTTATTTCGGGCTCTATCTAATTCTTTCTTTTTGGCTTTTTTATCATCGTCATCTGTCTTTTTCCGTTTACTCGTCTTTATTTTATGAGCAGGTGCCACTCCAGGAATTGGCAGTTTGTATTGTCTGTCCACAATAAGCAAAGCTGCGGCACACCGGTAATCTTGAATTTGAATGCCTGTACGCGCTGGCGCTGTGCATGAGAGGGGTGTGATCAGCGCACGTGAGCTTGATTGACACTGCTAAGACACTCCTCATGGCTCTGGGAGGAGCCAGAGGAGCTTGATTTTTTTCACAGATTATCTGTCTCATTCTACTGTCAGGACATAATGACAGGTTTAACAAAATACATTTTTACAAAAGTTACCTACTGCAGCTTTAACTGCAATAGAGTGAAAGGTTATCATTTGCACCTGTTTTGTCTTGCTAGTTTACGCATTAAATAGATATAAAAACATTCCAGTGCTAGAAGAGGCAAAATAGGATTTAACGATAACAATATGTATCGCCATAGTCACGTGATCGATATCAATAAAAAATGTGTACGATAAAACGTTTGATATTTTTTATTCTTCGTCGGAAGAAAACAGTTCTCATTCTCATTCTCTGGTAACCTAGCAACGTAGGGAGTGACACGCTAGCAGCCAATCATGTAACAGTATCAATTTTGGTTGCGCCATATCGTTGTCTCATGCTGGTCTAATGGATTCCTCTTCAGTAACCGCAGCGAGCGAGGAAATTGTAAATAAAAGAGGAAAAATGTTTATTGTGCTTTAGACTAGGGTGACCACCTGACTATTGATCTGTTGCAGGACAGTAGATGTGATTTTGCGGGACAGTGCGGGACACATGAGACAGATACATTTACAAATATTACGCTATGTAAATATTGATTTACATTTGTTGGCAAACTTGGCATATGCGCCGATTAATGTTTCAGCCGGTGGGTGCCCACACTATAATGTTGCGCTTATGGCAACTTTGTGATATCTGATCAAGTTTTGTGCAAGGGAATCCACCTGTGAGTGGAGAGATGTCCGCTGTCCATTCAGTTGTCATCAGCGGGAAAACCTCTCTCTATGATTGCGCTGGTTGGTTATTTTCACAGCTAGAATATGACGGCTGCATAAATAGATTTTTAAATGCTCACAGTTTTTTTTATATTTCTTACTGTGGTATTGTAATTTCAGGAATGAAAAAAAATTACAGACATAAATGAAATGCGGGACACTACTTAAGTCTTGCAGGCCAAAGCTCCTAATTTCGGGACTGTCCTGCAAAATGCGGGACAGGTGGTCACCCTATGCTTTAGACTTATGTTTACATTTTAATTATTTTAGTTTTCCATGGTTATTGGCATTTCTGTCTTAATAACTAAGGGGATTATGATCAGAGGAAGGTTAAGTTTAAAATAAAAATGTTTAAATGTAATATATTTTTCTCCTGGTCCTTATTTTAAATGGGTCATAAAAATATAAATAATTATCGATATCGACCGATATGAAACACTGATATAGTGATACAGTTTTCAGCCATATCGCCCAGCCCTAGGCTATCGCATGCCACGCTGTTATTGGTGCGCACAGACGCACATACATACAAGGCTCGTGCGCATACACAGAGAGAGAGGTGTGTTTCAGATAGCTTGCGAACTCCAAATTGATTTCTCTTTCGCATCCTCAATGCACTTGGATGGACACATACATGCATTGTGTCAGTCAAAATACCCCTCTTGGCAAGTATTCTCGTAAATACAATCGGTTATGTCTTAAGTGAACGAGGTGAGAATTCAGATGTGTATCGGATATGTGTGTGCATGGGGTCTTACTCTTAAAGTGACAGCAACCTATACATTCCTGCTGTTGTCTGTCATGTAAATCAAATAACAAAACAGCTTTAACAAAGATTAATCTATATTAAATTTATAATATAGATTATTTTATATATTTTTTATTTTATATCATTTTACATTTAATTGTTACATTTCTGTACACAAAAATTAATACTACAGTTAGACCTTATATTTATTTGTAACTTTATGTTGTATTTATCTACTCTTGTAATTAGTGTACAGTATTCATTCTTTTTACTGTCTGTTCACATGCCTTTAATAATGTATTAGTTAGGCTAGTCGTTTCTGCTGTGGTATCGGAGTAGTTAAAGTGGGCTAATTAATAAATGCAAAGTTAGCCCCCAACTAGAGATCCACCGATTGATCGGCCAGGGATCGGCCGATTTTCCTCATGATCGGCCTGGATCGGTGATCAGCCGATCAGTCTCACTTCTTATAGATTCCAAGCCGATCCGTTTTGTTACCAGCGGCACATGCAATAACGTCAAATGCGCGTTCTCGCTCTTTTCTCTGTCATGGTGAATTGACACACACCCGCGCGGCCGCCTCCTCTCTCTAACTCGCCTCATTCGCTCCGGTTAAATAGCGCTTACTGTTTATACAGTTTAGTCATTTTAGGTTTCGCACTCACACCGAAAGCACACGCACCACTGATCTATATAGAGTACCCCAGGGATGACGTGTTTTTGTAGGCCAACCTGAAAGTTAGCGGAGCACGGGTTCCCTCGATTGAAAGCCTATGCATTTTCCCATAGACTTTTGGAAAATCGCAGAAAATAAGCTCTGTGTTTAACAAAGGGTTATGACACTTACACGTTTTGTCTATCAAGATAATCTTTACAAGTTAACACAACATTTATAGATTTTGAAGCCTAAATAAAGTCGTCAGATATAAAAGGCTAACAGTAGGCTATAAATGGACTACAGTACACCATGGTCGCGGATCAACATCACCACCACCAAGCTTCCTCAAACTTTATTTAGAAAACAACTTTATTTATAAACATGCTCACTGATTATGATCTGTGCTGTTATGAATACTTATCCACTTTTTTATGAGAAATGCTGTCCAAATGTCCCGTTTTTAATGATGACGTCTGAAGTCCCCGCCAAAGGAAGTAGTCCCTTTTAGCAATTTGTTAGCAACCTCCGATTTTAAGACACAGTAAAAGTTTAAAAAATCGCAAGTGGGTTATAACTGGTGTGTTTTATGTCATAGATCAAAACGTGAAAGTATTTAGATGCTTTGTTAACCACAGACCTTATTTCAGGCGATTTAGCAAAAACCCATTCAAAAAACCCATAGACTTTACGGCGTTGGAACCAGAAGTCCTAAAAAGCTAACTCGCTTCTGGGTTTTGCCTACAAAAATGCGGCAACCCTGAGGCACTCTATTAGTGAAGCGAACAAGCCACACTCAGTCTCAAACAGAGATAGAAGTCAAACAGACTCACAAGTACCAAAACGTGTAGCATAATGCGCTTAAACTGTCAAATACATACAAAAGTATGTCAAAACCAGCAGCACAGGCAATCTTGGCGAGTATACAGATAAACACAGTCAGTTTTGAATCGTTAAATAGCTAAGAAAGTGAACCCATGTTGTGTGTAACAGTATTGGGTCCATTGAATACCGTTCATAAACTCTTAAAGGGACAGCAGTCCAATATTCCTGCTGTTGTCTGTCATGTTAATCAAAGAACAAAAGACAAAGAAAATCAATTTCAGCTCTTGACTGAATACGTTTTATAACTTTAATGGTAAGAATTGATCTGTATTAATATTTACAATAAAGACTACAGAAATTAATGTAACCAATGTAAAATAACACTGAATGTGTCATTTTACATTTGATTACTTTAATTTCTGTAGTATTTTCTTACCTGAATAGAAACCCAGTTAACCCAAAAAAACTTAGTTTCATAGCTCTCTTTATTCTGTTGCATTTATTTGAGCTGTTTATATTTTATTACTGACTTTACTTGTTTTTTTTTGTTTTTTGTTTTTTTTTAATGAAAATAAAACTTTGCATTGAAGAAAAGTAGATTTTTGTTTGTATATGTTGTCAATTATAGTTCTTAGAAAGAAAATCAGAATCGGCAACAAACATCTGTATCGGCCAATCTCACTAACAAAAAATCGGAAATCGGAATCGGCCAAGAAAATTGCAGTCGGTGCATCTCTACCCCCAACCCCCAATTTTTGGTTGGTTTTTTTGTGCTGATCCGAAAAATGATCCAGTCCGTGACTTAACCATGATATGATCTGAACCGTGAGTTTTGTGATCCGTTGAACCACTAAGGGTGAGTAATTAATGACAGAATTTTCATTTTTGGGTGAACTAACCCTTTAAGATGCATCTTAAAGCATCTCTAAAGGTGATGATACACAGTGCGACTCAGTGTTGTTTCAAATTGCCCATTACAGACCTAAATCTCTGATTGACATTATTTTGTTTTATGATAGCAGGGAGAAATCAGTGTTAAAACCAATGATTTCGCTGAAGCTTCAGAGCAGGTTCATGCTGTTTTCCTACCAGCAGGGGACAGTATATGCCCGTGTTTAGCTTCCATTAACAATTGCCCTATTTATCTGAGAGGTGACTGATGAATGGAGCCTCATTTGCATCTCCATTGCAGTTTGCTAATGAAAAGGCGGTGTGCCTTAGGCTTAGAGAAATAATGTATTTGTTGTGAAATTACAAAACAAAAACAAACAAGACAAGCCAATCAGGACAGATAAACAAACGCTTAGTCACCAAAGTGCTGTTGAAAAAAAACATTGTTCTGCTCTTTTGCACACCCATATGATCTACAACACTGTTTTAGCATTTTATAAAGTGATTTTAGACTATGAAATGCTTCCTCTAAATGCACACCTAACATAAAGATAATGGTTTATTGGCATCTTTGTCTGTGGCTGGGTGGAACCTTAATGTGATATTATGATAGATGGTCTATGATACAATTAATCATATTAATTATGTTTCCCCTTCTGTAATTATGCATCTCAATTATTTTGATGTTTGTGTATATCGTTCTGATGATAAATCGATTTCCAACTGTTTCTTACATTAATACATTCAGCAAATTTATCTTGTGCTCCATATCCATGCTGGAATCACACATACTGGGTTTTCTAATTAAATGGCATTTACTTTAAAATCTGAAGGTGAATTAAATTTTCTTTTAAATCTTAAAGTCAATTAAATTGACTCCAGTATAATTAAGTTCACCCCCCCCCCCCTTTTTTTTTTTTTCTTTTCTTTTTTTTTTTCTCTTAACTCATTCTAGTACATTACGTCTTTATATGCCATAACTCAGTGGTCTACTGAATAATAATTAGTGGTGCTTTCAAAGGCAAGCATTATTTTTACAACTACTTATGCTTAGGGTTAGGCCTTTGGAATATATCCCAAAGCTTTTATTGCTGCCAGTCAACATACAGTATAAGCAGTTAAGCATGTATAGTGGTGCTTACACTCTTTGGGCTCTTGACATGAATGATTTATTTATTTATTTATTTATTTATTTTTTCCATTATTTTTCTAAGCAATCAGACTTGTGATTTTTGCTTGGACGACAATAGAATGAATCCTATATATATAGAAAATCCTATATACTTAAACTGAAGGAGGGAAAGTGAGCTATATCTAGAGAACAGAATATTGTAGAGCTCTAGGGTGAAGTCTTTTGACAACACACAGAAAATGTTAATTTGTATTCTGTTGAAAGCTTTATTATATTACACACTTGCATAGAGTAAAAAATATGCCCAATAATAAACTCAACTTGCCATTTATTTCTGACAAATTAGATGAGTATTGCATTATAGTTAAACCGCATTGTACTACCAGAAAAGAACTAGTGCTCAATTTCCTCTCAGTCGAATAAAGCCGTTCATCCATCCATCCGTTCATCCGTCCGTCCATCCATCCATCCATCCATCCATCCATCCATCCATCCATCCATCCATCCATCCATCCATCCATCCATCCATCCATCCATCCATCCATCCATCCATCCATCCATCCATCCATCCATCCATCCATCCATCCGTCCATTGGTGGAGTTGAGGGGAGGTTAGCAGAAAGGCTGCTAATCTTCCTCTTTTCTTTTTTTTTTCTTTCTTTCTGTCGTCCTCTAAGGCTTTGAGAAAACATGACACCCAAACCCTGGAGGCTGATGAGACCTTCAGAAATAGACTGCAGAGATCAGAGAATGAGAGAAGCAAGGTGTGTTTGTCTTTGATATTGAATCAGTGTACATAAATGGCATAAATATATTATTAATCTTATGCAAGCTGTTTAGCTGTTTATTATTTTTAATGTATTTATTTTTTACATTTATTTGTAGTATATGTAGTATATTTGTATGTATATGTAGCATATTTGATCCTGTAACAATGCTAGACTGTAGTAATACACTGTTGATGTAATGCATGAGTTTAAGCTGATTAGGGAAGCTAAGTATGTTTAGTAATTTTAATAAAAAGAATTTTTGGAGAAAAAAATCATAGAAATTATTTGGAAATCATTCTAGTTCTAAATGTACAAAATAATAATAATAATAATTAAACCTTTTTATTTACCTTTTCATAATATTAAGGAATATGTAATTGTTTTTGCCAGAATTTCTTGCAGACTTGTTCTCCATATTTTTGATAAATATTGAGCTTCAAAGTTTTTGCCTTCCATATAGCAAAAATTATATGGGGAACACATTTCTTTTATACATGAAAATGACAGAGATTCATATGTATTCTAACTGTACAATATCAAAAATCCTCTCACATTTGTAAATGGGGATTTTTGAAACGGATCAAATGCAAGATAGAACCTTCTAATTCTAAAAAACACTTTTCGCTTGGAATTATAAGGTTCTATCTTGCAAAACATTAACTGAAGCAATTATTTTCAAGAAACACAAGCCATTTACTTATTTGTTTTAAAACATAAAATTAGTGTTGTAACAATGTGTTGACATAAGGATGGGTATCGTTAAGGTTTTCACGGTATTACTACTCTTACCGATACTATTACAAATTAAGAGCTGAATTAACATTGCTTTATTTTCTGAAATGTAAAATAAATATAATTTAATGAAATTAATATGAAATAGCAATTTGTAAATGCACCAATTGTGCAGGCATTTTTAGTGTTTTATATACATAAGATACAGTAAGAACATGAAAAAAGAAAAAAAAATAAACCCTGACAAATGCAATAAAACAAAGATGAAGTGAAATAAACAGTGCTCAGTGAAGGTCTAACATTACTGTTCAACATAACACTGCATGGTTTTCACAGTATAAATTAACAGATTAATGCTTGTTAAAGCTAACGATATTCAGATTAAGAGTTGTGAATGATTTTCTCTTTGCATTTTGTTGTTTGATTAACATGGATGGCATAATCGTCAGAAGGTGACTGCTGTTACTTTAAGACAGTAGATTTTAAAACACATCGGATTTTTTCCCAGCTGTTCATGTCCACTTACGATATAAACTGCATTTAAGTAGCTAAACACTCTCCGAGTCAGTCATTTTAACATATTTTTGTGTGTATTTGATTGGACATGCACCAGAAGCTTAAAGTGTAACTTGTTTGTCTATTTGCGATCCATTTTGGAGGCTCCAAATTGAAGTGCACACATACAATTCAGCCTGAGGAACACCGTCTCTTGTGCGGATTATTGTGCTTTCAGTGTTTTAAAACGTTGATAATAATGATCAAACATGTCCCGCAATTTAGCAGCAGTAAAGACTGCATTTTACAACAATCACCGATTGTGCTGATTCTGAAGTTAAGTTTGGGTTTAGGGAGGAACGAGTGCGCACAGCTGTGAAGAGAAGGAAGGTGTGCTAGACGAAACACAGCTAGTTTTTAATAGTTTTGCCTCAAATATCTTCTTTCTGATGATCCTTGGAAGACTAAATCGAAATCAAAAATAAAATGAGCTTAATATCACAGGCCTAAAGTGTAAGTGTGAATGTTTAGGTCTCTCCTCGATCCTCACAATTAAACAGGACTTTCCTGTTGTGCGCGCGCTGTAGCTCCTCTGCGTGAGCGCGATCTCTCTTCTAGATTGCGAATAGCAAAAATGCATCACAAACAAATGTCCTAATATTATTGCATACAGAAACAGCTGGCAACTCTGGGGAGAAAGAATTTGCAAGATAATGTCTATATAGCAATAATAAATGTACATGTATTTTCTTCATAATTTCTCCAGTACTGATAGCAGAACCGTTAATGTCAGAGCTTATCGATATACCGGTTTCATAATTTAGCCCCAGGGCCAAATTAGTATTGGGTTTTGGTACCCATCCCTAGTTGACATGCATGAGAAAGTTCAATTTAATGCTTTCTATGACATTTATTTCATATTTTTTATTTTTTTTTGTCTTTTCAATTAGAGCATAAAAGACAGTGCAAAATATTTTGTTCAGTGCAGATGTTAAATTTAAGTTTAACCATTTAAGTTTAGTTTCCACAGAAAGTGGGAGGTAAAATGGCTTTCTCTCTAGACATCGGTATGGCTGAAAAAAACATGCTAATGTTTATTGTTGTTTATTAAGACCCAATCAATTAAATTGTTCACTATTTGGGGTGTGACGAGACCGGTATCTCACGAGACGAGACTCGAGATTGAGTTCACGAGATGAGACAAGATTTTTACGCACTATTTTTAAGAAGTCCTCAATGGCGAAATACATGACTAGAAAAAAATATTCTGCATGTGTATTTGAAATGTTTCAACTAATCATCTTGTAATGAATGTCATTTCAGTTCTACTTTCTATGCAGTAAAAGACAACAATACTCAAGTACTGTAAAAGGTTTTGCCACTAACTCAACTGACTGGCTTCTCTCCTGTATGATTTCAGTCTCTTCAGACCTTACTGTACATGATTTATGAGCTTCTACAACCTTTGACCTCCTAACTGAACTTCTTTCCACAAACTGATCATAGAAATAAAAACAGTATAAATAAAAATGGTAACACTTTACAATAAGGTCTCATTTATCAACATTAATGTATTAACCAATATCAACTAACAATGAGCAATATCTTTGCTACAGTATTTATTAATCTTTGTTTATGTTTAATAAAAATAGTAATTCATTGTTAGTTCATGATAGTTCACAGTGCATTAACTAATGTTAACAAATGAAACCTTATTGTTTGTGCTTAATACGATTTAAGAGAAAACTCTTACTCATTTTTATGGTAACACTTTACAATAAGTACAACCATAATCACACTCTCTCAATATTCAAAGTGCAAATAATACCAAATTTTTCTTTGATACAGAGCTAAGAGATGGTTACAACTACCCTGCCCAGCCTAAGATAGCTTTCATATCGAGAGATATTTGCATTCATCAGGGAGCCGCTTTCAAAATGCGGGGTATTGAAACCGCGTTTGAATGCGCGCTTGCGTTTACTTTCACTTTGAGTGATCGCGCGTACTCTGTGAAAATGGAGCAGTTGCGACCATTATCCAAATGAATGAAATGTATTTTATTTAAATAAAAAACAAAACGACAGTGGAGGCGTAAAGTAAATTTAGCGGTGGCATATTCTTTCCTAATCATCCTAACCACTCTGTCATGGCAATATCATGAGACTACTTTTCGCCTCGACGAGAAATCTCGTCACATTTTAGTCTCGCACACCCCTACTATTTGGCATTTAAGGCTTTATTGTAAAATTTAAGACATTTTAAGAAAAAAAAAAAAAACTGCAAGAAAATAGACAATGCTTCAGCAAAGGTGTTTCACAAAGTTTAATAAACATTGAAAAATGTTTCACTGAATAGATATGCAGAACCGATATTTATTTACTGTTATACTTCTGTTTTTTACACGATTACAACACCACTGAACTGAACAAACTATTTTATTTATAACTTCCTCCTTTCATAGAAAACAAAACAAATCTTATTTTAACACCAATATATTGAGGGGTCTGAAAGTGCAAAAAAAAAAAAGAAAAAGAAAAGTGCACTGTTACTAAACAGTTTTTGTTGAAAATTAGTAGTCTTTCATGTTAATTTTAATCTTAATATTACAAAAATAATTTTATTTATAAAAAGCATCAGCAGCAACACTAATGTTAACAATAAGCAAAATAAATGTAGAAACACCTAATGTCTAATTTGTGCAGTAATGGCTGTTATGTTAAATAAAGTTTACTAATTACAGCAAAGCAGGTAAGTATACTTTACCTGTGCATACCGTTGTCTTCTCTCCCCTCAGATATGTTGTAATGGCAATTCTGCGCGCAATTCTCAAAACACCCACAAGATGGCGGAGTTTATCGGTAAATCCAATATTACAAAACCGATATCCAATTATGGTAAAATGCTTAAATATTGGGGAAAATATCTGTAAATCGATATATAGGTCGATCTCTAGTTATAATCAGCTACTGATAATGTGAGCTGCAAAAGTATTTTTATACAGTTCTATCTTAATTTCTACACTTTCGTGCAGCATAGTTTGACAATAAACCCGCATGATCTTGGTGTTGCACTTCTTGGTGTGCTTTATAAGCTCAAACTCAGAACAACTAGAAAGTGATTACTGTGAACTGGGGTCCATTCTTTGTACCTCGCTTAATACATCTGAGATGATTTGACAAATGCAGGATCTTCTAATCGTGATAACTGAACTCTGGCTAATTTGGTTCTTCAAACGAACTTATGAATTGGATTAAAATATTTGGATTAAATTGTCTGCGATTACTGCGTGTTCATGTGTTCCTTGAAAAGGGGAGATGTATTGATAATCAAAACCACGATCAGCAATGTAGTGATTGGCTGGCTTCAAGACAGCTATGTAGTGACATCATGTAATTAATAAAGACACCTGGCGAAAAACTTGACGAATTTCTGGACCTTTTATAAGAAAACAGCCAAAGCAACCAAAACGACATAAAAGTTATAATAGATATATGAAATGTGCACTTTATTAGGGCCCGAGCACCGATGGTGTGAGGACCCTATTGGAATTGCTCCGTTTATTATTATTATTATTATTATTATTATTATTATTATTATTCTTAGGGCCCAAGCGAATTAAGCGCGCAGGGCCCTCTTGTTCTTCTAAGGATTATTAGGGCCCAAGCGAAAATTCGCGCAGGGCCCTCTTGTTCTTCTAAGGATTATTATTATTTAGGGCCCAAGCGAAAATTCGCGCAGGGCCCTCTTGTTCTTCTAAGGATTATTAGGGCCCAAGCGAAAATTCGCGCAGGGCCCTCTTGTTCTTCTAAGGATTATTATTAGGGCCCAAGCGAAAATTCGCGCAGGGCCCTCTTGTTCTTCTAAGGATTATTAGGGCCCAAGCGAAAATTCGCGCAGGGCCCTCTTGTTCTTCTAAGGATTATTAGGGCCCAAGCGAAAATTCGCGCAGGGCCCTCTTGTTCTTCTAAGGATTATTTTTTTTTTTTTTTTTTTTTCCGTCTTCCGGGGCTTTTTGGGGGCCTTAACATGCTCAAAAACTCTTGAAAATTGGCACACACATTGGAATCCGCGGCCATTAGGACGCCGGAGAGGCTGGTACCCGGGCGTGGCAGGGGGGCTCGACAGCGCCCCCTTGAAAAAAGTCTGAAAATTTGGTCCATATATTAAACATGCTTGCACGTATTAGTATGAAACTCGGTACACATATAGACCTCATCGGGCCGAACAACTTTCGCGCTCTAAGTTAATCGCCACGCCAACAGGAAGTCAGCTATTAAGGGTTGTTTGAAAAACGCATGCTCTGGAATTTGATATACTCCTCCTAGACGATTAATCCGATCGCCACCAAACTCGGTCAGCATGAAGTCAAGACACTGATGATTAAAAATTGCCAGGGGATTTTTGATATCTCGAACGGTTTGGCCGTGGCGAGGCAACGAATTTATGGCGAGAAAAAGGAAACAGGAAATGTGTTATAACGTCTTAATACATATATTGATCTTTATGAAACTTCACGAGTGTGTTCGTTATAGGAGTCTGATCACATGGATGTGACTATTGTGAGTCAAAGTTATAGCGCCACCAACTGGCAGCAGGAAGTGTATCACTTTTTGAAATGTTTTGAGATCACCCTCTTATTTTTACCTGATTTGCTTCAAACTTCATCAGTGTAATGTCAATACACAGCAGATGTAGACCTATGACAGGATTTTTGATATTTGAAATATTGTTGCCATGGCAACAGGTCAAACTGTAATAATATTCTTGAGTGTTTTTGAGGCTCTTAACATGCTTCAAATTGCATGAAACTCGACACACACATCAATATTGTCAACCAGTAGACATGGACAAAGCCATAGAAATGGGCGTGGTGGAGGGGCTCAGTAGCGCCACCTTTTGACAAAAGTGGGGGTTAGTTTTTCCTACAGTCACCAAACTCGGTACACATATTATTCTCATCAAGCCGGACAATTTTCTAATTTACATTCATTAGCTCCGATCAACAGGAAGTCAGCTATTTTGGTTTGAATGTTAATTTTTTGAAAAAACAGGCTATGAATTTTATACTACTACTCCTACAGGGTTTATCCAATTTACACCAAGCTTTTTTTAACTTGTTGCGAACACATTGAAGTTGTTTAATTGCAAACGGATTTTGGATATCTCAAACGGTTTGGCCGTGGCGAGGCAACGAATTTATGGCGAGAAAAGGGAAACAGGAAATGTGTTATAACTTCTGCATACATTGATTGATGTTTATGAAACTTCAGGAGTGTGTTGGTTGTAGTAGTCTGATCACATGGATGTAACTATTGTGAGTCAAAGTTATAGCGCCACCAAATGGCAGCAAGAAGTGTATCACTTTTAAAATGCTTTGAGATCACCCTCTTATTTTTACCTGATTTGCTTCAAACTTCATCAGTGTAATGTCAATACACAGCAGATGTAGACCTATGACAGGATTTTTGATATTTGAAATATTGTTGCCATGGCAACAGGTCAAACTGTAATAATATTCTTGAGTGGTTTTGAGGCTCTTAACATGCTTCAAATTGCATGAAACTCGACACACACATCAATATTGTCAACCAGTAGACATGGACAAAGCCATAGAAATGGGCGTGGTGGAGGGGCTCAGTAGCGCCACCTTTTGACAAAAGTGGGGGTTAGTTTTTCCTACAGTCACCAAACTCGGTACACATATTATTCTCATCAAGCCGGACAATTTTCTAATTTACATTCATTAGCTCCGACCAACAGGAAGTCAGCTATTTTGGTTTGAATGTTAATTTTTTGAAAAAACAGGCTATGAATTTTATACTACTACTCCTACAGGGTTTATCCAATTTACACCAAGCTTTTTTTAACTTGTTGCTAACACATTGAAGTTGTTTAATTGCAAACAGATTTTGGATATCTCAAACGGTTTGGCCGTGGCGAGGCAACAAATTTATGGCAAGAAAAGGGAAACAAAGTGTTATAACTTCTGCATACATTAATTGATTTTGATGAAACTTTGGCTTAGTCTTCGTTGTACAAGGCTGATCACATGGATTTGACTATTGTGATTCAAAGTCATAGCGCCACCAACTGGAAGCAGAAAATGTGTCACTTTCAGCATACATTGAGATCACCCTCTTATTTTTACCTGATTTGCTTCAAAATTCATCAGAATAATGTTAAAACTTGGCACATGTAATCCTTTGAAAATGGGCAGGGAGGAGGGGCTCTATAACGGCACCTTGTAGTGCAGTAAATGTGGAGTGAATTTGACATAGTCCTTTGATGTTTAACCGTTTTAAGTGCCTATTGCCCGCTGTGCACAGTTGCCCTGAAGCCACCGGGGTGGCGGTGCCACCGGGCTTGGGCCCGCCATCGCTGCTCGCAGCTATATTTTATTTATTTTTTTTTTTTTTTTTTTTTTTTTCCGTCTTCCGGGGCTTTTTGGGGGCCTTAACATGCTCAAAAACTCTTGAAAATTGGCACACACATTGGAATCCGCGGCCATTAGGACGCCCCAGAGGTTGGTACCCGGGCGTGGCAGGGGGGCTCGACAGCGCCCCCTTGAAAAAAGTCTGAAAATTTGGTCCATATATTAAACACGCTTGCACGTATTAGTATGAAACTCAGTACACATATAGACCTCATCGGGCCGAACAACTTTCGTGCTCTAAGTTAAACACCACGCCAACAGGAAGTCAGCTATTAAGGGTTGTTTGAAAAACGCATGCTCTGGAATTTGATATACTCCTCCTAGACGATTAATCCGATCGCCACCAAACTCGGTCAGCATGAAGTCAAGACACTGATGATTAAAAATTGCCAGGGGATTTTTGATATCTCGAACGGTTTGGCCGTGGCGAGGCAACGAATTTATGGCGAGAAAAAGGAAACAGGAAATGTGTTATAACGTCTTAATACATATATTGATCTTTATGAAACTTCACGAGTGTGTTCGTTATAGGAGTCTGATCACATGGATGTGACTATTGTGAGTCAAAGTTATAGCGCCACCAACTGGCAGCAGGAAGTGTATCACTTTTTGAAATGTTTTGA